>NC_079339.1:57517889-57705389 GCF_029582105.1 Oenanthe melanoleuca
AGTCATGAAGTCCAACTCCCCCAGCACTGGCAATGCCACCACTGTTCCATAGCTTTTAAATCCTTACAGTGATGGGGACTCCACCACTGCCAGGGCTGGACAACTCTTTCAGTGAAGATATTCTTGCTGATATCCAATGCAGACCTCCTCTGGTGCAAATTAAGTGCAGTTCCTCTCATCCTGTTTCCTGGGAGCAGAGCCTGAATCCCACCTGGCTGCACCTTCCTGCCAGGGAGTTGTGCGGAGCCAGAGGGTTCCCCCTGAGCCTCCTTTGGCTCCTTGCTGTGTCTGTGGCAGCAGCACCTGTGCAGAGGTTTGTGTGTAACTGCTCCAATCCAGAATTTCCAGGTGTGACCCAGCTTTCTTGCCATTCCAGAAAAAGGCAGTTCCAAGTGGAGTGGCCAGGCCCAAGGTGGAAGCAGCTGCCAGAACTGCGGCCCGGAGCCGCCTGGCGTCTGTGAAAGCAGCCATGAGGGACAAACTGAAACAGGGGCACACTGCTGAGGGTGCACTGCAGGAGAGGCTGCCAGAGGCTGAAAAAGTGGTGTTTGATGCAGGATTTTTCAGGATTGAAAGCCCTGTGAAAAACTTTTCAGGTAGGTGAAGCTTAATCATGATTTCTGTGACCTGAGAGCACTGGAGACAGTTTAATCCATTTCAGTTGTGCTGTTTGTACTGGCTACAACTCCAGTACTGGACACAGTTTCAACCAGTGACTAATTCCATCAGGGCTCCAAAGTAAACTGCTGTACATGAATGTGCTGATTTGAGTGGCTATGGCAGCATGAAATCCCTGCTTAGACAAAGGTGAAATAGCTGCTTCATGTTTTTCCAGCATAAATTTAATAATGAAATTCTAATCCGAGTGTTCCCAGATTCAGCTGATGAGTCTCTTCATCAAAGTCAGTGCCAGCTCACATCCTCTAATTGTAGGACAGGAACTAGGATTTTTTTTTTTAACTAAATCTCTTGCAGTGCTGTCTTCAAAGCTGCAAATAAAGTCTACCCATAATCTGTGTTCATGGTTAACAAGATTGTAACATAATCCAGTTTGCTATAAAAGCTGTTTAATAGTTCAGGTTCTTTAATGGGTGCTCAAAATATAACTTCATTTTCACCATCTTATCTTACTGACATCTACGTGCAGTCAGTATTTCCAGTACTTCTGCTTCTCTCACATCTCTAGTTCATAATTTGATTTTAAATTCCCTTTTTTGGGCCCAGATCTCTCTTCTCATCACAAAACTCACAATTTTTTTCATGTGCCTCTTTTTATAGGGGGGAACTCCCGAAAAGCTTTGAGCAACACTGGGTTTAAGCCAACTCCAGCATAGAATATGTTATAAGCATCAGTTCTGAATCTGTGTCTTTTAAACTCTATTAAAATTGCCTAATTTGAAAGATGAAAGTTAATAATTTCAATTTATCTTTGCAAGTGTATATAAGATTTCCATCTAATATTTGTATAAGATGATTCAGCAAGCAGAAAACAATTGTGTCCCTGGTTAGAATCATAATGATCAGTTCATTTCAGCTTCTGGAAACTGCTATATGAGTGAAACATTAAACACATTTTCCAGGTTTTCTTCCAAGGACCCCTTCAAAACTGGCAAATCCCGGATCATCTGTTAGATCTTTGCCCTTGAATGTTCCTTCTCCTCTCTGTGACCCTGAGGATGCACCTGCAGAACAAACCCCATCAGGCCTCAAAGGCTTCCACCCAGCAGAAAGTTTGAAAATAGATCAACTTCCCACTGAGAAATCTCCCCCATTGGATAAACTCCCTGATGGTCTTGAACAAAGGTAGGTGTGTTAAAGCAGCTTTTAATTAACCTTCTACAAATCATTGTAGAGTTGGAACTGAAAGACATGATGTTAAAACCTATTAAATGTTGCCTTTCAATTTGGCAGTGATAAAATTTGCAAAGTACTTTTGACTTTTCCTTCCCTTAAGCAAATATTAAGAGCTTTGCCCAAATGTAATTTTGCTGCTGGGGTAGGAGTTTGTTTGCCCAGGAAGTTTGATGTAGCTCACCTGTGCCAACCAAGGCAGCAAAACTGCAGAACAAATTGTAAGATTAGTTGGACAAGTCAGAAGATCTTTGAAGGTGATTGATGAAGATGATTGAGAAGAATGAAAATGTTTTGTGTTCTCTTCCAGTATTTCTGTGGTTGCAGAAGAAACATGTCTGGTTGCTGGCACAGCAGAGGGAAATAAGGTAAGTCATGCATTGTTCTTAGATGTGCTTTAAATACTCTGTCTTTAGTAGCAGAGGAAAAATTCTTTTGATTACCCTAGACACTTGGACTTCTGATCAAATCCTCACTTAGAAATCCTGTGTATTCCTCAGGGCAGTTCTTTTTTACCTCTGGGTGGACAAAGGTAGGGCCTGCTGCAGTTTGGGGATTTTGTCTTGCTCTTTAGAGCTGTATTTTGGAGGTCCTGGCTGCTCCAGGAGAACACTTGTCACTTGGACAAGCAGTGTTCCTAGAAGTTCACCACCTCCTGTTTTCTGGTGTGGATTTTTAAAATGCTTGTGCATTGATGGGCCCTGACTAAAAACAACACTCAGTCCTCAGAGCATCCTCCACAGCAGAGCATTGAGTGGGCTCTTAATCTCCTTAAGGGTATAGCAAGAACTAATCCAAGTGTGAGAAATCCATGTCCTGAAATGTCTGAAGACTTGGTGACATTGCCTGTGTTAGAGTAGCCTTTAAAAAGCAGGAATGTGGCCTCTAATTTAGATGATACTGTGCTGCCAGTGGAAGTCTGTGCTTTTGAATCAAATATACTTTAGTAATTTTAATTGGAAATGGAGTCCTTAAATTTTGTTTGTTACTGCTTGGATCTGTGCATGATGGCAGTAGTCATTTTCTCTTCCATCCCTACATATATATTTTAAAAATCCTGGTTGCTAATTTTTTCTTATGCCTTTTACTTCATCCTTTCTCTATCAAAATGAGAAATCACTTATTGGTGATTTCAGTCTCTGGGGAAACCTTTCAGTGTTGCTGATAGGTTTTTCTGGAGGAAAAATCAACAGATAGGACTTGAAGTTCAAAACCTTCTTTCCTGTGGAAGAGCTTCCTTTACACTGCCAGAGGGATTTCCAGGTTTTAAAGAGTGTTTGGGATATGAGTCACAGCCTTAAACCCTGAGCCTTGTACAGTGCCTGGAGTTAAAACTCCATCTCTCCTGAACTGTCCTTAAATCTGTAGGTTAGATGTGTGGACTTGGCCTGACATAACAAGGACATGACTGGGAACAGAGAAAATCCCTGTTTTTCAGGTTCTGGAAAATTCTAGCAGTGAATCAAAAGCGATGGATGGCATGGAAGAGATGGAGCTGTCTGCTGCAGAACAAGAGCAAGACATCATCATGTGCAGCCCAGAGAAGGAGACAAACTTTGGTCAGTCTGGAGAGCCACAAATGCATCAGACAGGTGCTTATCTCAGAGCTGCATGGTGCAGTTTGGGTGGCATTGCTGGGGCTTTTCTGGTTATTCTAAGGACTTATGAAAATCTGAATATTACTCTTTGAAATCAATGTCAGCTTGGTTTGTGTGTGCTGTTAGAAAAGCTTCCTGTAGCTGGTGTGACTTAAACACACATTGCACTTGAGCACACTGGATTTCTCTGTAATTTCTGAGTGATATGTGAAGGAGAAAGCTAATATAAAGAAATAAATACAGTTTAGAGTTTGGATTTCTTCTTTTAATAAATACAGAAAACAATACTGTTTTTTCAGAATTGGCAGCACCAGACTAACTTTTTTTTTAATCATATACTTATTTTTCAGATGTTTCATGCAGTGATTTGACTCTCATTGACAAAAATCCTCTTGATATGGTAAGTTGACCTTCAAGTTTATTTGACTAAGACAAGCGGCATGTTGCAGGACTGTTCACCTTTGCTGCAGACTCAGTTACTGTGCAAAGAAATTGAGTCAATTAACATAACTTTAAAATATAAACCACATTCCTTGCTTGGGCTCACACTGCTGTTCCTTATTGCACATGATGAGTGTAGGATGAATCAAGACATTTGTAGCAGGACAATGTCTGATTCTTATCAGATTGAGCCTTTAAATTGTGTTTCTTACAAATTTCCTTGTAGGTATTCACTAACAGCCTTTTTTTCCCTTCCTGAATTTTTTGAAGTCTACCCCAACTCTTTTTTTTTATCACCTTAGCATTTAGGGCTGGAAGTAACATTCAGCAGGGAAAAGCAGGTGTGCAAAAGCTTTCACACTTAATAGAATTAATAGAATTTGAGTGTAGGATTTCTTGTGAAAAATCCTCTTTAAAATATGGATTACTGACTTCAGTAAGGAATGTCTGTCTTCAACACAGACCATGTGTAGTCACATTTTATGCCTGGGAAATAATCTTGCAAAATTAAAAATTACTCTTGGGGAAATCAGAGTCCTTCCAGTGCTCTGTGGTTTAGGTGTTCTTCAAACACTGACTCCACACTCTGTCTCCTCCCACAGCCAATGCTGAGTGCTGAGCTTCCCTTCACTCCTGTCAGGACCAAAGCCCAGAAGTTTGCAGCAGCTGAAGTATTCAGTGACCTCATCGTGTTTTCTCCTGTTGGCCCCTCTGGGGATCAATGAAAAGAGACTTTAAATGCAAAATATGTAAATTCTATGAACAGGAAGCCCACAGAGGGTATCTGGAACACAATCTGCTACCCTGGAGCTGTGTTGAGGAAGAGTGCCTGTGGTAATGGATCTGATAATGGGGTTTGTATCATTTTGTGGTGCAGTTGTGATGCACCAAGCTCTGCTGTACATCAGTAGTGGGGTGTGTTCTGCTGTATCCTCTGGCTGTAAATTCTGACTACAGCCTGAAGCATTTTTATGTTGGTATCATTTCATGTATTTCCTGTCTCTTCCAGGTTGTAAAGCTGTTGACCTTTAAACTTTTCTACCCTGACCTGACTGACTTCATGGCTTATTGTTGTTCCAAGGTGCCCACCCCACCAGCTGTGCCTGTTCCCTGTTTCTGCTGGGAGGGCACCTTCTGGGGTGAGCCCCAGGCTGTTCCCTCCCCAGAACACTCTGCCATGCTCTGGGGGCACCTCTGCACCCTCAGGCTGCAGTGTCTCTGTGTTAACACCTGCCTCAGCACCAGCTAGGGCAGTGTTGGATGCATGCAGTTCTTTCCTGGGAAAGTTTTCCTGGTATTTGACAACCACTGAGTTGGTAATACCAGAAACTAACTCAGAACAAGGATTTCTAAGTCAGATAAGACTTTTTCTTGGTGATGTATTGAAATAGGCATTGATATTATTTCCTTTAAGGATGCAGTTTTCTATTGAGTATCTTAAGGACCCATGTTTTCTACTGGTTTTTGACATGTTTATGCTCAGTGTCTTCTCTCATCTTGTTCCTTGTGCATTCCCCATCCAGACTGTAACATATTTGTGTATAAGGAACATACCAGTTCTATAGACTCTGGAATTGAGAAGTAGCTTTACAGTACCACCAGTTGTTATATTTTTAACAAATACCTTACTGGGCTGCTTCTTGTACTGGTGACCTGAGTGTAACACACACATCCTTCCACCAGCCTTGATCCCAAACCAAGCCAAGATTTCAGTCCCTCAGCAGAAAGTGTTGCTACCACTGCCAGGGGAGCTTGTCTGGCTTAAGTTTTAGACTGGAAGTTGTGTACTGATTACACTGAATAAAGAGGAAGCTGGTGTGTGCTGGAATCCATTTTCTTCATTACTGAACTCCAGTTCTAGGGGTCCTTTCAGGTATCTTTTAATGACTTTCCTGCTGAGGAATGGTTTGGGTTGGGAGAGAGCTCAAAGCCCATCCAGTTCTAGCCACTGCCATGGGCAGGGACACCTTCCATAGACCAGATTGCTCCAAGCCCCATTCATCCTGGTCTGAAACACTTCCAGGAATGGGGCAGCCACAGCTTCTCCATGCTGTTGGTAGCAGTGTGCTGCTCTAAATTGCTGCATCTGCTGGAAATTTTAAGGACTCTGCTTCTAACTTGGCACTCAAAGTATAAAGGAGTCACTGTTATAAAACAGCATCAGCCACGTCAGAGAAAGCTTTGGAAACTTCACTGGTGGCTGTTGCACTGTTCTTGTTTTCCAGACAAGACTGCAGTGACTCACAGCAAAGGGAACATACTTCTGTTTTCTTTTTTTACCAGCCTGACTCACGGGGTGAACTTGCCAATAAACCTCCCCACCCTTGAAACCAGTCCTGACTCACACGAGGTGATGAGTGGGGAGAGCAGCACAAGGCTCGTGACCTGTTCTGTGGATGGGATGGGATCTCCCTGGGCTGGGAAATGTTCCTGGGATCCACTAGGCAGAAAGGAAGGACAGGGATGGCTTTTCCAGCCACACTCTAGCAGGGAGATTTTGCTTCTTCCAGCTCTGAACCCTCTCCTGAAGTGCTTCATCCTGGTCAGGCTCAGAGGCTGTCAGGTTTTCCCTGTGCTTCCTAGAGGATTGCTGCCCCTGTTCACAGGACCAGGGACAGTGTCACAGGCTGCTTTCCCAAGTTCCTCCCCACAGAAATCAAACTCCTTGTTGCTGTGGAATCAGGAATCCAGCAGCAATCCGGCTCCTTCCAAATCAGAACTCAGCTTGCCCACAGCGTGTTGTGTCTTTGAGATACAACTAAAACCAAATTTTACAGGTTAAATGTTTTATTACCTCACAGTGACGTGGTGAGAAGGCACTTGTGTTACACCATAAAAGACAGAGGGATTGCCCAGAGTTCCCCCCAGTTAAATCATGGTGGGCACCACGCTGGTGAGGGCAATATCCCCCCCAATGCAGAGCTTGGTCACCTCGTTCAGCCTCTTCTCACGGTGGTTGTACTGCAGCAGGTGAGCATCATTCACAGCCACCTTGAAGTGATCTGTCTCACAGAGGATCTGGAGCTGAAATAAAAACCCTACATCAGACCCAAAAGCCAATTGGATTTATTCTAGAAGAAGTTTTAAGCCCCACACTCGAGCAGGCTGGCGCTGGCTGGAGGCTGCTGCCAGCTGAGTCCAGCCCTGGGACATGTGGAGGAGCAGCTGCAACACCAGTGACCTTTGCCTTCCCAAAATTCTGTGCTCTCCCTTCATATTTTAGCCCAGTTTCTGCCTCCTCATCCCTATGCCAGTCCCTCAAAGCAAGACTCCACAGTGTGAACCTCCTATGTAGGAAAAAACACCTCCTGAAGAGCTGCCAGCAGGGAAAACACGTTACAGAAACCTGTCCAACCACTGTGCAGAACAACAGTGTAAATAAGGAGGGTTTCATAATCCTTGGGGATAGCAGGAGGGGGAAGTTAAGCCCTGGGCAGCTGGAGCTGCAGGAGGGGGTCAGAAGAGCTGGGAAGTGCTGTGGGGATGGCACATGGGGTGGGTGCCCCAGAAACACCCCTGGGAGCTGATTCCTGTGCAGAAACACCCATGTCCTTACACAGGTCTTGTTGCCCAAACCCTTTTGGTGCACTGAGACTGAGCTGGGATGGATTTTTCTGGTACCTTGAAGGGTTTTCCAGCTTCAAATGGAAACCTGGGAGCTGTCCTCTCCTCCTTCCCCCAGTTCTCTTGGAATTTGGAATTGCAGACAATGACTTTATTGTGGTGGTCTTCCTTGAAGCGGGGGTTGAAGTGAAAGGCAACATCATTCCCTCGCTTGAAATCCAGTGAAAACCTGCAAAAACAATAATGGAATTATTTGCTTTTGCCACAAAAGCCCTGGATTCTGTTACAGGGCTACCCAAAAATAGCAGAAAGAAAACCCCACAGACCCTGCTAGGCAACAACAGCACATTTACACGTTTATTTAGTGTAATATTTGATGTTACACCAGGCAGGTGTTATTCAGGAATGGAAAGCAAGTTCCAGCCCCCCTGCTCCACCCAGCAGTGCCCATGGAAGCCCCCCCACTCTCAGAGCTGGACACCCCAGTACCTGTCAGGGTTGGGGTTCACAGTCCCAGTGATGGTGATGAGCAGCCGAGGGACGAGTCCTGCCTGCAGGGGCAGCTCAAAGGGGACTTTCTGGGAGACAACAGGGACTTGGTGTCAGCAAAAAACCATGTCAAAAGCCCAATGCCACCCCTGGGGACAGCCAGCCCAGGCTCCTTCCTTGGCCAAGCAAAATCAGCCAGAACCCTCATGATGACAGAGCCATTACCATTGGAGGAGTCGGTCCTCCTTGAGGAGCTGGTCCTCCGTGGGGAGCACCTGGTCCTCCCTGGGGAGGAGTTGGTCCTCCCTGAGGAGGAGTTGGTCCTCCCTGAGGAGCAGAAGGCCCAAATCCAGGATGGTTGGATGGTTGTCCTGGGGCAGGAAACGGCCCCGTTGCTCCTGGTGCTCCAGGGAATGCTCCAGGTGCTCCTGGATACGCTCCTGGTCCTGCTGGTCCTCCAGGATAAGCTCCAGGTGCTCCAGGGTATCCTCCAGGTGCTCCAGGGTATGCTCCAGGTGCTCCAGGATAGGCTCCAGGTGCTCCAGGATAGGCTCCAGGTGCTCCTGGATAAGCTCCAGGTGCTCCAGGATACCCTGGGAATGCCCCAGGAGCTGCAGGTTGGTTGCCCCAGGAGGGCCAGCCCTGGGCTGGGGGGGCACAAGGGGCTGGGTTGTTGCTGTTGGCCAAGGCATCAGATAACTGGGGACAGAGGAGAGGACAAGGGTCAGCTGGGGGAGATTCCTCCTGGGTCACACTGAGCTCTCCAAAGTTCATCTCTGGTAGCCTGCAGCATGGCTGAGGGCAAGAGCTCAACTGTTCAAAAATCCTGACTGGAGAGGGTTTGGGGGTTTACACAGGTTAGCAAGGATGTGCTCCCTCCCATCCCAGCCAAAGGTCACAGTCACAGCCCCCACAGTTGTTTAAAGGAATTCATACTTACAGAGAAACCGTCCGACATTTTTCCTAAAAAAGTAAAACGGGAAGTGTCAGTCATGTTTAACCTGCACCATGCAAACAAGAGATTTTTTTGAGGGGAGTTACAGTTTAGAGAGGCAATTGATGGGAATTGCTGAGCTCCCATCACATACCTGCCCAGCAGAGCTGACAGCTCAGTGCCAAAGAGCAAATCCTGGTCCGAGACCTGCGGGATAAACGGGAGTCACTGCTGAGAGCTCTGGGAGCTCACAACGCTCCAGCGTTACTCACTCCCCCAGCTCTGAGGCACCATCCGGGAAAGCATTTCCATAAAAAATCCCCAAACGGGATCCCCGGGGATGCAGGAGCTGCGCGGGAGCTGCAAATCCATCACGGCACATCGGGGACCTGGGATGGCCTGGGATGGGGAGAGGAGGGGGACAGCCGGGGATGCAGGTCCGTAATTGTCCCGTTCCGGCGTGGGAGGGACACAGCGGCTCCGGGCCAGCAGATAAAAGCTGCTTTGCAAGTTTTATGAGTCCACAGCACGGCCTGGCCGAGCACACACCTGCCTGTGCACAGGAACAGCCCGAGCTGGGTTCCTCCCATCAAAGGGACGTTCATAAGAGAAGGGAAAAGGGAGAGCCAGAGAGGGGAAAGAAAAGGAAAATTCCAAATTTAAAACAGAGAAGGCAAATTCTCTTTGAAAGAAACGTTGGAGTGCATAAAGCAGGAGGTGTGGCTGCCCTGCCTCAGGAATGACAAAACCCCAAGTTTCACAATTAGCAAATGGCTCCTGTCTCTCCTGAGCCCACGGGGTTTTTAAGGAGTCATTCCCAGCAGAATCCAGTAGCCCGGAGTGTTTGTGCAGCCCATACCAACCAAAGCTTTTATTTGCCTGCTGGGTTCTTTTTAAAGCCCTTGGGTTTGCCATTAGGCAGGTGAAGCCAGAGGTGCACACACATCTGGGTGCAGCCAGGGCAGGTTTATTCCATTGAGGGGTCCTGCACGAGCCCCCTGTTCCCCTGGGATACCTCAGGGAGCTGCAGTTTTGTTCCCTTAGGCCAGAGCCTTGTGTCTCCCCAGGAACAGGTATGGGGACAGCTCTGGACACTTTGGAGTCTGTAACCAAAATCCCCCAATCCCACTAATCCTCTGGCACCAAAGGGTGAGGCCAGTGTCACCTTCTCTCTGTCACTGCAGCTCTCTGGAAATGCCCCTCTGGGTTATGCACCAGCTGCCATGGGAAGGGGGTTTCTCCCACCTTCTTCAGCAGTGCCCATGGTGGATTGCAGAGAATCCCAGCATCAGTGAGGCTGGAAAAGCCTCTGAGACCATCGAGTCCAACCATTCCCCCAGCACTGTGCCCCCAAGTGCCACATCCACCCAGGGATGGGGACCCCACCACTGCCCTGAGCAGCTGAGCCCGGGCTGGACAAACCTTTCCATGAAGAAAGTTTCCCTGTTATCCCGTTAAACCTCCTCTAGTTGCTCCTCTAGTGCAACACAAGGCCAGTTCCTCTCATCCTGTCTCTTGTTCCTGAGAGCCTGAATCCCTCCCGGATCCACCCTCCTGTCAGGGAGTTGTGCAGAGCCAGAAGGTTCCCCCGAGCCCCGTTTTCTCCAGGCTGAACCCCCCGGCTCCTTCAGCCTCTCCTCATCCTCATTTGAGCTCTAATTTTCCATCAGCATTTGAGCATCTGAGCTCCAACTCACTTCAGCTCTCCCTGCCCCGGCAGAGGATCAGCTGCAGGGAACATCCTACAGCTGACCCCAAACATTCCCTATGTTCACACCAAGTGGGGAAAAAGCCCCAAAATTTCTATTCAGGAAAGAAACACCATTTCTCTCTCCTTGGATGCTATTCCTGGGTGTCCCCCTGGGTGTTCCCACTCCCATCCCCCCCACAAGGATTTTGGGGTTGCAAACACCCCTGGAGCTCCTCACAGCCCCCATCCCACTATTATCCCTAAACCAGCGGGGATTTTCCGTGCGCCCCAACCCGCAGAGCCCCGGCAGCTCTCGCGCGTCCCGCTGGCACCCCAAACCCTCCCTTCCCGAGGATTTTTGTGCCTTTGTCCCCCGGATCCCCGGGACCCCGCGGAGCCGCATCCCCTCACCTGGCGCGGCGGCTCCGGCTCTGCGCTCCCGCAGCGGGACCGGGGCGGGACCGGGGCGGGACCGGGACACCCGTGACAGCCCAGAGCTGCGCTGTGCTTCCCCTTACCAGCGGTGACATCACCGGCGGGGGTGTTAACAGAGAATAATTTGGGTTTTCTCGCTGTTTGTGCCTTCCTCGCACGGAGGTTCCCGTTTCCCTGCCCACCTGGAGCCGCTGCCAGATGTTCTCCTTGCCAGATGTTCTCCTTGCCAGATGTTTGCCCGTGTGTCTCACGGCTCCATCCCCTCAGCTTTAGTGCAGCTCGGTGAAACACCCAATTGGGTTTTAAATTCTGAACATTTTCTCCTTCCCCACGATGAAAATAAAAGCCGAAAAAGAGTTTTGCTTTCATCCCGCTCTGCGGGGCCGGCAGAGGACGGGCTCTGGGAGCTGCTGGAGGCAGCTGGAATTTCAACAAGCCCGATTTTATTTGAGGTTGAGGGTGAATCATCTCTGGTTTGCTCCATGGGCCCCACGGCCAAAAGCTGTGGAAAAGAACAAGGTGGTTTTGTGCTGAAATCCTGATCTGCTGGGAGAAGGGGATGGGAAGGGAAAGAAATGAATGGAATGGGATGGGATGGAATGGAATGGAATGGAATGGAATGGAATGGAATGGAATGGAATGGAATGGAATGGAATGGAATGGAAGAGGCTGGGCTAGATTAGGATTAAACAGAAGAGGGGATTTCAGTTGGAAAACACCCACAAACACCACCTAATCCACCTCTCTGGCCAATTCAGGGCTGAGCAAAGGTTATGAAGGGACTCACTCTCTAATTGGTGCCATTACACCAGTGTAGAATGCAGAATGTAGAAACTGTTTCTTTTAGGCAGCAGCTCGGCTCAAGGGCTCAGCTGATACTGCAGCTGATATAAAAATAATGAAAAAGGGGCAAAATATGTTGATTTTAACTCTGATTAATTTTAGTATAAATTCCTCTGGTTCAACTCTGCTTATCTAAAAGATCTGGCTTAAAAGAGGGCAGCCTCCTTTCCATCAGGGCTCCAGCCTGGATTTTGACACCCTTCAGCTTCATGTAATACTTGTCAGGGATTCAGAGCAAACTTGAGGGTGTAAAAATGCCAGGGATGCCCATGGGAGTGGCTGGAAATTAAGTATTTCAGGGAAATATGTTTATTATTCTTAATATGTATTAAGTAATATATATATAAATAATGTTAGTGCATCAGAAATGCACTTAATTAGGGAGTGCTGCTTCACTTGCCTCTCACAGCACCCAACCCAGAGTAAACAGACACTGCAATGTCTTTGGAGGTGTTTTAGGGCAAAGGGACCTGGAGAGAATTCATCCATGGCATGAGGAGCTGGAGCTTCCTGAGCCTGTAACACAAACAAGGCTGTAGGAATTCCTTAGTGCACAGATTTTTCCCATCTTCCCTAGAATTCCCTTAAGAAACCTTTGGGAAGAAAGATTTCCATGGAAAACGTGTATTGCTATTTTCAGGAATTTACACAGAGGTTTCAAATAACCAGAAAGGTTTGCATGGCTTTTTTTGGTTTTTGGTTTGTTTTATTCCTGTTCCAATGCCACAAGGTTTGTACTTCCAGTTATGCAACAGACAGATGATGTTAAAGAAAAATATTTGGCCAAAAGTCAGTGAATACAGAAATCAATATCTAATTCCTTCATTTAAATGAACCAAGCTGCAGCAAGGATGATGAGTGAGGCTGGGTGGGTTTGGAGCAACGTGACCTGGTGGAAGGAGGGGCTAGAAATGATCTTTAAGGTCCTTCCAGCCCAAACCATTCTGTGATTCCGTGATTCAGCATCCAGGGGTGGGTGCTGCAGCCCTTTGCACACAGAGCCAGCGATGCTCCCCATGAGTCACCCCACGGTGACTCACAGGACACCGAGGTGTGGCCACGGAGCTTCCCAGTTTTGCCTCCTGGGATGCAGGGAAGTGAAAGGTTGGTTTATGGCCAGGAGTCAGCAGAGCAGGGCTGGAACACCCCGGCTTTGGGGGAGATGGAAGACACAGATCTCCTCACTCACAGCTTTGTGATGCAACCCTGGCTCTTCCAAAGTGGGTAAAGAATTGGTCATGCCCCAAAAATCAATGTTTTCTGTGGGTTTGAATTTTTTTTAAGCACTCCCAAGTATCTTGTTTGTTTTAGAGAACCCTTAATGTAAAACAAAACCCTCCTTGGTACCACAGATGATTTAAATTCCCAAATTGCAAATCCAGGGGGTGGGAGATGGAGGATCCAGGGAGGTGGATCAGCCATGAGACCACCTCATATCTTGGGGATGTGCTCTCAATTTGCTCTTTATTGCAGCCAAACACTCTAAGCACGAATTATTTTCCCAATTTTAGAATTCCCAGCATTTCCCCAATGGCAAGAACCTGGTGATATCTGACTGTGTCTGTGTCTGGTTGGGAGAGGTTGATGTTCTTCACTGCAGCTGGTTGTGGAAAAACACCCCACTGCAAAATATAACTGATCTCTGAGAGTTAAATAACTTTAAAGCAGTAATTTCAAACTGCTCAATGGAAAATAATGAACAGAAAACGGCTCCTCTTTTCCTGATGGCAAATTAATGTGGAGGGAATCAATCTAGAGGGCAAGAAGCTCCATGGCAGGAGAGATCCTCTTCCCTTGCCAGAGCAGAACAGCCCACATGCCCATGTTTCCCTGCCTTGTGATTCTGTGTGGGACTGGCAGCACCCACAGTGTGCAATGTTTGGGTTTGGGCTGCAGATCTGCCACGGGGGCCGTGCTTGGCACCATCCCAAAGTGCTAAATTCAGCCACCTCTGAAATCCTTCCTCCCTGTGCACCTCCCCTCCTTTCTCAGAGCTGGGGATGAGGCTTGAGGAGCTTTGTGGAGCCCCTCATGCACTTCCCTGGGGTGTCACAGCAATTCCAGCCCCACATTCCAGTGGCTGAGTCACCTCAGCAATAGAAAAATCAGGGAACAGGAATCTCCTCTGTGACCGCCAGACTTGAGCAATCTCCTCCCAGGACTGAGAGCAGGGATTGAAGAGCCCCTCTCCTCCTCCTCCTCCTCCTCCTCCAGCAATTTTGGGGCTTGGTACATTCCTTGGCTGCATCACCATCTCCCCCTCCCCAAAATCACTTTGCCCCAGCACTGGGGGAACAAACTCCACGAGAGGAAGGTGGAGAACTTCTGCAACTTCAGCAAAAAAAGGAAAATCAGTGGATAAGGAGCACCACCCCTGCTGCTCACATCAACCCTCGTGTGCACCAGCAGGTCTGCACTTGCTCTCTTTATCTTCCTTTTATTCCTTTTATAAAGCACCAAAGCAGAATTCCTGCCTTTGGAGCTTCCTCCTGCTCCTGGAAAACACAGATGTGCAGCTCACCCAGTCCCCTCCTGCTCTGGCAGCACCAGGAGAGCTGCAAGTCCCCCCAAAAAGCTTCACCAGCTTCTCCTGCTGAGGCTGTGGATGAGCAGAACCCTGCTAAGGTTTGAAGCTTTTTTGTTATCAAAGATGAGGGAAAGAGAAGCACTTTGAGCCTGACATTCAGATCTGAGCATAAGCTGCTTTTCAAGCGTTAAATGAGTCTTGTAGCAATTTGTGTCAATGGAGATTTTATGAAAGTCCTCAAACTCCCCCTGGCTTTGAACTTCAGAGAAATTCCAGCCTCCTCTGCAGCCTGGTGCCAGGAGCATCCTTCATGCAAATATTATTAAATAACTGCAGGAGAAATGCCTGCAGCACCCCAAATGCTGGTGGAGATGGGGCCAAAGACCCCCATGGCTCATTGCCATCAAAATCCAAGACTTTGGTGCTTTTCTTGGTGCTTTTCTTGGTGCTTTTCTACCCTCTTGCCCAGCCAACCCCTCCAGAAACTGCTCCAGCCTAAAAAGCTGAGAACAGGGCTGTGCTGAAGGAAGGGATTTAATCAGTTCATGGCAACCCTCACTGAGGGCAGGGAGAGCCCCCTTGTCTCTGGAATGGGTTCTCCATAAGGAGAATAAAATCCTTGTGTGACACCACACTGAGCACAGGGGGTTGGAAAAACATGAAGGGCAAAGGAAGGCAGGACAGCTCAGCCTCACCCAGCAGAAAGCCTCGGTACCAACCACTCTGAAGAGTTTAAAACAACTTTACTACACAGCAATCACTGAATCTTTGAGGTTGGGAAACACCTTTAATCCAACTTCAATGTGTGGTTGTTGCCATATCTCCCTCAGAGGAGAGGGAAAGGGAAGAGCTTTGGAGGAGTCCTTTTCCTTCTTTCTGCCCTGGATTTTGCAGAGCACAGAAATTCATTCTGCTGTGAAGCCTTACACTAATCAGGGCTCAGATTTAAGTCTGTTTTTCCTGCAGCAGCCAGAGCTCAGGCAGTGCTATGTCTGTGCTAAGGTGCAGGTTATAACAACCTCTCCCAGCAGCACCATATGCCACTAAAATGCTGCTTTCCCCAATTTTTTATCAAGTTCAGTGTTAAAAATAATCAATACCAGACACAGCCACCCCTCCCTGAGGCTTTGCAGGGTGAGTGGAGCAGCAGCAGAGCCCTCTGCTGATGAGCAGGGTGGTGAAGGGGCAGCTCCAGCACTGTGAGTAAAATCCAGAGGAACCACATCGTGCTTGGCTTTTACACAACACTCAAAAGCTCCTTTTTCCAACACCTGATATTTTTATTTTTATTTACCCACTCAGAGCAGTTTTTGCTTGATGTCACTCCACTCCCACTCTCCTTTTAGCAGCTCCCTACCCTGACAGCCAGGGCACAGCCCCAGCAGAGTAGCATCAAGACAAGGATGGTGACAGTGGCAGCTCAGAGCCACGATGTGATCACCCCAGTGTTCCAGGTTTATGGGGTGTTGCTTTCTGAGGGAAAACAGGGCAGAATCCAGGCAGAAATGCAGAAATGAAAGCCTGGCATGGAAGCTGATGAGACTTCGAAGTGTCTGAATTAAAAAACTTTCAAGATAAACAACTCTGTCTCCTTGAGGAGTGCCAGCAAACCCTGGCTTTACAGAGCAGTGAGAGCAGCACCAGGGGATTAAAGCATTAATTTCCCCCACTTTAAATTAATTTAAACTGTGATATTCTGTCACCTTCTCTTTGCTGGGGGGTGTTGCCTGTACCTGAAGGGAAGCACCCCTCTGAACCATTTCTGTCACAGGAAGAACTGTGATGTAAAGTTTTCACATCATGCAAATTAAGCACATTTCTTTGAAAAGGCAGCACAGCACAGAGTTACTTTTCATTATCCTTTAATGGCTCAGGAAAGGGGAGTATCCTGACAGAACACCCTTGTCATCACACACTTCTGGGGCTCTCACCACAGATCTACCCAGAACAACACTGCATTCATGAGCCAGAGGTGTCACAGAATATCCTGAGCTGGAAGGGACCCATGAGGATCCCTGCAGAGACACCCCAACAATCCCACCTTGAGCATCCCTGGGAGTGTTATCAAACTCTCCTGGAGCTCTGGCAGCCTCGGGGCTGTGCCCATTCCCTGGGACCCTGGGCAGTGCCAGCACCCTCTGGGGAAGAACCTTCCCTGATATCCAACCTAAACCTCCCCTGACACAGCTTCATGCCATTCCCCATTCATGCCAAGCCAGGAATTCACAAATGAAATCCAGACTTTTGTCATCTTCTGAATTTATTTCAAGAATGGATAAATTCCATATTTGCTTTTAAGCAGCCACAAACCAGCACTACTTTCTGAAGAGTGATGTCTGATTCCAGTGGGAAGGGACACTGGGAGGTTCCTAGTTCTCACCTGGAATAAAACTGAGCTGATGTAGGAGTTTAGGGGTTAATTGCTACAGGAATTCCCTCCTCTAATCACAAGAACATGAATGTGCAAGAGCAGGTAAGATCTTGCAGAGACAGCAGGAGGACCTGGAATGAAACCCGAGGTGTGCCAAGGGCTGCTCAACACGGCCCTTCCCTGTCTTGTCATGAGAAAGTTGGGAAGAGGACAGGAACACAGGCACCGTGATTTTATCTGTCTCTCATTTAACAGGGAGGGTTCACTTTGGAAAGGGATGACAGGGAGCAGAGCTGCTCCTGCAGCTCCACTGACAACCCCTCGTCACTCACCTGGGTGTAACTTGTAACTTCATCGCAGCTCCTGATCTGCTGCTCGGGGGATACAAAGTCCCATTGTCATCACACAGGACAACCTGACCAACCAGGGCATCTCTGAAACAGAGTATCACAGGATTCCAGAAGGGTTTGGGCTGGAAGAGACCTTAAAGATGATCCAATTCCACCCCTGCCATGGGCTGGGACACTTTGCACCAGACCAGGCTGCTCCAAGCTCCACCAACCATGCCTTGGACACTTCCAGAGATGGAGCAGCCACAGCTCCTCTGGGCACCCTGCTTCCAACAATCCTGAGAGATTCTGCAGGCAAGAGTGACCAAAATAACATTCTCTCAGTTATCAGCTGGCATTTTCAGTTAACTCATTCCACTGACCTGTGAGTGCAGAGGAGAAGTTACAGTAGCTCATCCCACTAGATCAACCTTGGAAATGGGAAAACTGGGCCACCAGTAAATGGAACAGGGGAGAACCCCACGAGTGGAGCCAGGATCCCTCCCAGAGCACAGCCTGGGGCTGCCCAGCAGCAGCACAGGTGCCCAGGGATGGGCTGCAGGTGCAGAGTCACCCCCCTCATGGCACAAACACCGACAACACCCACCAGGGCACAGCTGGTCCAAATCCTCTGGGGATCCTCCTGCTGTCCCTGGGATAAGCAGACCCCAGGGTGGGACACTGGGAGTTATTCCTGCTGCGTGGATGAGTTGGTTGGAAGCTCTGTGTGAAAGCTGATACCTGTGGTTTTTAATTTCCTGAGTGACACTCAGACACCAGTGCCTGGGGAACTCTGGCTGTTTGGTGTGTATGGAATTGCCCTCTTAGAACTGGAATTCTGAGCTTAAATTCAGAAACAGGGCAGGCAATATTAACAAAAACAAGCATGGGATGTTTCATCCTGCCACAGATGCCAAAGGGCTCTCACTGCAGAGGCTCAGGACACCCTTCCCATCAAGGTGAGAGGGTCCCTGCCACAGCAGGGGGTGGAATGGGATGGTTTTTAAGGCCCCTTCCAACCCAAACCACTCTGGAATCACCATCCCTCCCTTGGGTCAGTCTGGCCTGGTTGGGCAGTGAATCCATGTCTGGGCACAGCAATGAATCTGGACTCACCCACAGGAGTTTGGGCACCTGCCTTCACAGGACTGGAGCAGAACTGACACATCCAGAGGGGGATGAACCAGGCACTGATTACTCTGCAATATCCTGGAACTGCTTTTACTCTCATAAGAATTACATAGATAAATATCACTTAGAACCACTGAATCCTTCAGGTTAGAGAACACCTCTAAGGTCAAGTCCAACCATTCCCCAGCCCTGCCAGGGCCACCACTGACCCTGTCCCCAAGTGCCACATCCTCAGGGCTTTTAAACCCCTCCAGGGATGGAGACACCACCACTGCTCTGGGCAGCTGTGCCAGGGCTGGACCATTCTTTGCAGGACAAAATTTTCTTTAACATCTAATCTAAACCTCCCCTGGTGTAGTTTAAAGTAATTCCCTCTCCCTGTCCCTTGTCCCCTGGGAGCAGAGCCTGGCCCCTGCCTGGCTGCACCCAGGGAGTTGTGCAGAGCCCAAGGTTCCCCCTGAGCCTCCTTTTCTCCAGGCTGAGCCCCTTCCCAGCTCCCTCAGCTGCTCCTCGTGGGACTTGGTCCCTTAAAAATATTCAACTGAAGTTTTCTGAGTCTGCAGGGCAGCAATTAACCTAATTGGATCTGTATGGCTGTGTCTTTGCTGATGCATAGGAGTTGCAGACAGAATTCATTTGAGAAATCCAGAGGAAGGGACAATGTCACAGCTGAACAGCCAGGATAAAGCACTGCCCACACACTGCACTGTTCTATTAACAGATGTAAGGATTATTTTTGGACCATGGCCTAAAAAGAGCTTTTCTCAAGCCTTAAAGTGGATAAATATTTTTGTTTCTAGTCTTTCCTGTTCACTGCTGCCATTTTTACCTTCCCTGGAGGGGTGAAGGTGTGAATCAAGGCAGCAGCATTGGCCAGCTCAGTGTGAACTGCTCTGCAAGCCAATATATGGAAGTGCAGCCACAAGTGATGCACAAATTTAGTAGTTCACACTGATGCCATCCCTGGAGTTTCTGTAATTCACTTTATCCCACCTAACTCCTGGGAAGTGTGTAAGAAGAGTGGTTTGGGGGTTCACTTACCACATCCATATGTGTCAATCTAGCACAGGAATTGTTCAGAGGCAGGGAAAACACACAACTCTTCACAGGTAAAAATCAGTCCCACTCCTCCTCTGGAACAAGCAAGACCAAATCTTTTCTCTCCTGATCACCAAGGAATTTGTGAACAGGCAGAACCTGGGGCTGACATGCTACACCAGAGCCATGGTTGCATCCACATTTAATATCCCTTAAGTACAGGCTGCAAATATCACAAAAGGAAGAGGAAAAACACTCACAGAAGTCAAGTAATTCTGATTTTATATTCAGGCTTTGCAAATCAAGGATGTCCTATTTTTACTATTCATTCAAGGCAAAAGTCTACACAGGCATGTCAAAAGCAGGAATTGAAAAACAGTGAACACAACAGTCTTGAAAATACGTTTAATGTCTAATCTTATACAAAAGTGACAGCATTTTCAAAAAAATATCAAATCCTGTATTTATAGCTTCTCACTATCATACAGCAATATTTGTTTCATCTAAAGAAAATACAGCAGCAGGTGATAATCTATACTTTAAAGATGTGATTGCTTATATTTTGTATTGTAAACAAATGCAGTATGTCAACCTCAAAGCACAAGTCAAAACGAACTCCTCAGCAATTGAACTCAAAATGATGCATAGAAATGTACAAATTCCATTGCAAAAGCTTCAGGCCAGAAGTTGCTCACACTTGACATAACATGTGATAAAGTTACTACACGGTATATAGTGACACCTTGAGTTTTTACACAATAGATTAACAGGAATACCCTTTTCACTGCTATGCAAAGAACTCTGCTCACAAAAACAAAGGGGTTATGAAACAGTTTTCATGACCTCAAGAAATACGAATATACATTGAAAAACATCCCATATATATTGAATTTTAGCCTAAATGTTCCAGTAATAAATCCTGCCTATTTCAGGAAGAACCTAGAAGTCTAGTTACTTTTACAAAACCCCTTTCCAAAAATCATTACTTGCTACTTTTGCTTTATCCTTTCCTATCTCTTCCCATTCCCTGCAGAGACATATGGCCAGTGCAATTCCAACTGGAGTGCTGCTACTGCATGATCCATTCATTTGGAATAAATGTTTTTTCATTACAATGATTTACAGTCTAAGGCTGCAGGTATCAAAAAAGCACTTGAGCAAATGCAGTCAATGTTGCTTATGTTAATTTTTAATTAGTCTTGCCAAGTCTGCTTGGGGGGCAACTGGGGTTTTTTTTTAAGGTTAGTGAAGACTTGCACTTTTGGTTCTTATTCCAAGGGTTAAGTTGTTGGGGTTTAAGTTGAAATGTTAAAAGTATTTTTGTTCAGCTCCAGTACTGTCTTCCTAAAACAAAAAATAGACATTCCTTTGCTATCAGCTTTCATGATGTTGGATTAAAGCAGCCACAGCTCAGCTGGCTTTCTCCTGCAAAAATACAGTAGGGCTTTGCCATAAAGGCTATGACTACCAAGGAGCATCACCACCAGGTCACCCCATGTGCTCTCAGAGTGTCCATCACACGCATGCAGGAAGCCACAAAGGTACTGGAAGAGAATTAACTCGTGTTCACAGTTCCATGATACAAAGACTCCCTAATGAGCTACCATGTGAAGCAAAATCTGTTCCTAATTCTACCCACAGAGGCTAAGCTAGGAGACCCCCAGCTGGGGAGGAAACAAGCTGTCCGTGGTCCAAGTGCAGGCCATGAAGCACCACCAAGAGATCGGCTGTGTCTCGGCAGAGCCTCGATGTGCTGGGCACAGGCACGGCAAGAACACGACTCAGGGCAGTGCCCCTGGCAGAGGCAGCTGCACAGCAGTGCACAGGCTTCCTGACATTCAATTTCTCCCAAATTCCACCTGCTCTGTGAGGTATGCAGACACCCAGCTGGGCACAGGGACAGCAAACGAGATCCCCTGACGCCCAATGGCGCAGAGGATCTCTGTCTGACACAGCTGTGCCAAAAACTGCTGGGAAGGGAATGCTCAGGGTGGGTTTTAAGCTCAAGTTCAGTTTCCAGGGACTCTGAAAAAGTCTGCCAGGTTTACACAACCCAGCAGCCAAGTCAAATTTGAAATGACTAGAACCCAGGTCAGAAATAGGGAAGTACCTACGTGGGGATCAGTTTCTCTTTACACAGACCAAGCCAAACTTCCAACCACCACAGAATGAGAACTGGCAACAGGATGTCCTCATTGGCATGCATAAAACTCACATTTTGCTGATTCAAAGTTAACTGCACATCCAGGTTATTTCACTTGCACAGGAATGCCTGTTTGTGAACACCAACAGTGTGCTGACAAGTCACACCAAGGCTTCCAAACGTGGCTCTTCTCCTCTGTAGTCCCAGACCGAGCAATTGGTTTGAGTATGTACAAAATGCTGAGAAAACCTTCCAGTTCACATGCTCTGTCTTGTTAGTTTGAATTACTGTAGCACGTTCAAAAATTAGGTTTCTTGACTAAAATGTTGAAACACTTTCTCTATTGACTTTTTAGAATAACCTGAAAATAGACAAAATATGACTATCCATCTGTTCAATGACCAGCAGGAGTCTGGCAACGAGACTTAAAGCATTAATGGAAATTTAAGAATTAACTTTGTTTTAATTCCATGGGCCTGATTCTTTATAATCCTTACATGGCAACTCCTGTTTTTCCAAGGAATGCTTGCCAACATAAGAACCACAGGTGTGTTAGTTGATTTCTTCTCTTTGTATTTCACTTGATTAAACCAAATAATTATGCCAGCACATGAGCAAGGTAAATTGATGTAAACTGCTCCTTCATACCTCAAATGCACATACAAGAGGCAATATTCTTCATAGCCCCATACATTACTGAAACAAAAACTGTAAAAATCTCTGTGTAGTAGTGGATGAAGGTGGTAAACTACAGTATTTTGTTGCCCAGAATGTATTCAGCGGTAAGGCTGCAAGAGACAAGAAGTTATGGTCAGTACAGACTTTTCACACAGCAGTTCATTCAGTTACAAATATTGTTTAATCACAATTAATCACAAATTCACCCTTATATTTTGTTATTCCCTCCCTATTGCTCTATCAGCAATCTCTCTAGATTAAAAAGACTAGAATATTTTCTTTTTCAGAATTATTACAATGCCTTCCCCCCTGTTTTTGGCTTTTAGAGTCTTTCCAAGGAGTGGAAGACTACTGTAATGAGAAACATGCTCCAATTTAACAGTTTAGCCATTCTAGTGTGTATTTCTAGTGTGTATTTCTAGTGTGTATTTACCAGTGTATATTTACCAGTGTATACTCCTAGTGTATATCTTTCCCCTAGTGTATTTAATATTTAACAAGTTTCCCACTGACTTGAGGAATAAAACAGGTGTGCAACTCCTCACCTGCACTAACAGGTTTTACTACTGAATTTCCCCGCTTTAAAAGTCAAACCCTTTAGAGTCATTTGAGACCAAAGTGAAATACTCACATGGGGACCACCAGGCATTGATGGAGCACCAGCAGGACCAGATGGCACTTGAAAAGGATTAGGGGGCGTAGGATATAGTCCTGGAGCTGGGTATGATCCTGTGGGTGGAGGGAATGGGCCGGGCGGTGACGGTCCCCACGTTCCGGGCGGCACCGTACCCCACGGTACCGTCGGCGCAGCCCCCGGAGTCTGGGTAGGAGCAGAATATGGCCCTGGGGGTGGATATGGCATGCTGGGAGCAGGATACTGCCCTCCCATTGTTGGTCCCCATGCTCCAGAGGGCATGGATCCCCATGGCCCAACAGGAGCAGGAGGTGCAGCTGGCTCTGTTGGACCTCCGTAAGGTCGTGGAAGCTCTGGAAAGGGCATATTTGGTGGAGGGTACTGCCCTGGAGGGACAGGACCTGGCACAGTTGGGGGTGGATATGGACCACCAGGAGGAGGGCAGGAGGGTCCAGTAGGAGGAGGAGGAAATGGAGCAGGCGGTCCCGGGGGCATTGAAGGATACATTCCCGTGGGAGGAGGTCCGAAGGGCACGCTGGAAGCCGAGGTGTTTGGTGGCAGTCCCGTTGGAGTCATAGGGGGGGCGCTGGGGTTATTCCAAGGGTTGGAAGCCGGCCAGCCCTGCGGAGGCTGCCCGGGCTGCTGGCCAGGCTTGCTGCTGCTCACTTTGGAGGTTTTAGCAGGCGACTGGTCTGGTAAAGCATCTGCCAACTGAAAGACAAAGCGGCGGTGAGAAGGGAGCGTGCCCGCGGAACCGCCGGCTGCAGACATCCCCCCACCACGTGGGCACATCCCAGCAGCAGGAGCAGAGCTCTGGGGCTGCACAGAGATGATTACATTCATTTTTGTGCAGCTCCTATCACTAAGGCAGCACAGGCATTCTGACAGGCCGCAGTTACAGAGGCAGAGATAAAAGGCGACCCTCCACACGGAACAACAGGCAACTGCAGCACCAACCTGCAACCATTTCCCTACATTTCCATTCCAACTGCCCTGATGCCATGAAAGCACAGCTCCTTTGTTAATGTCACAGGAGAGAACCCACGAGGCAGCTTCCGATGTTTAGTCCAGAGATTGCTACATCTACCCAAAAGGAAAACACCACGACTGCGACACAGAGGAAATCTCTCAGCTCTCAGCTCCCCTCTTCCTTCAAAAAACTGTCAGCTTTTGGAATAATCAACACAACTGGCTGATCTTCAGGAAAGAAAAACTGTTACTTACCGAAAAATCATCAGTTCCAGACATTGTGCTGAAAAGTAAGGTAAGATAAAGTGAAATTTGTTGAAAATAATAAAGGTATTTTTAAGCAAGACTTCATGAGACATCTACATTTGTCTCATGTGGAGCACAGCAGGTGCTGGAGCAGCAGCACCTCCTGGTGCCTTGGTTCCAGTGCCTCTGGCCCACACCAGCTCCTGGAGCACAGATCAGGTGATCAGTGCCCGTGGCTGCTGGCACTCCTGTGCCAGGTGTTCCTTAGGGGATCCCCAGTTAGTGAGATAATGGGAATAAATTTACTCTTTGTGTTTTAACCCTGGATTTATTGCTGTCCCAGCTGCCTCCCTGTGCTCACAGAGCAACCCAAACATCTTTCTCTGGATAAAGCTCCCGTGAACAGGGAAGTCCTGAGCCCCCACCTGCCTCCTCTCAGACAGGTGTGACATAGGATGTAAATGGGTCACACTGCAATTGGAAAAAATATTTTAAGCATTCATATTGAGCATATGGAGCCTGCCCAGACAGGGATGTCTGGGAATGATTCCAGGTGTTTTCTAAACTTGGAAATTGGATTTGGAAAAGGTATAGAAGGATTCCTGTGGCTGAAGTCAATGCCTCTAAACCAAAACATGATTAAATCAGAGAATCATGAAATGGTTTGGATTGGAAGGGACATTAAAGATCAACCCCTTGATGTGGGCAGGGACACCTTCCACTGTCCCAGGCTGCTCCAAGCCCATCCAACCTGGCCTTGGACACTGCCAGGGATCCAGGGGCAGCCACAGCTTCTCTGGGCACCCTGTGCCAGGACCTCATCACCCTCAAAATTCTTCCAACTATCCCATCCATCCCTGCCCTCTGGCAGTGAAGCCATTCCCTGTCCCTCCATCCCTTGTCCCCAGTCCCTCTCCAGCTCTCCTGGAGCCCCTTCAGGCTCTGCAAGGGGCTCTGAGCTCTCCCTGGAGCCTCCTCCTCTCCAGGTGAGCATTCCCAGCTCTCCCAGCCTGGCTCCAGCCCTTGGAGCATCTTCACAGCCTCCTCTGGACTTGTCCCAACAGGTCCATGTCCTTCTGATATTGGGGACCTGAACTAGAATCCCCACACAGATCTTATTGCAAAAAATAAAAAGAACTATAGCTTGCTGATGCTTTATCCTCCTATTATTTCAGAATAAATAATAACACCAAGGGCAGAGGATGCTCTTATTTACATTCACCAACTGCAGCAATTGACTACAGAGGTGTCACTAATAAGTATCCAACTTTCAACATCCAAAAAATACAGGCACCAAAAAATAGGGACCAATGAACTACATTAACAAATAACCAGAGGTGAGGAACTGTTAAAAAGATGACCAAGAGCAGCCACAAAGTTTTAGGGGAGAGTGTAAGAGCCAGAAAGTAATGTAAAAGGATAAAAAATGTAAAATGGAAGCCAAGAGTACAAACACTACTGCAAAGTTGGTTCCCACAATACTCAATCCTTGTATTTCCCTTGCTGATGGTGAAGAACTGACTTCTAAGACAGAGAATGGTCTCAGGGATGGAGGTCTGTACAGAAAGCCCAGATCAAATAGGTTTATAAGCTCCCTTAGATGAATATATATCCACATTATTTACATTATATTATTTATACAGTCTTCTCTGAAACTGTGTTGAAAGTTTTGCTGCTATCTACACAATCTCCTGATCTCAGGACAGGTCTGGATCAGCCAAGGGGCCATTTAGTCAGCATCCCATTTAATCTTAACAATGACCAGTAGAGAAGAACAAGAACAGGAACAACACTCACCCCAACAGTTCAACGATTCCCAGCTCAGACACTTCCTAAGCTGTAGGCAATTTCCATGGAGCAATAACCCTCAAATAATTCCTTTTTCATAAACACATCCAATTTCCTCACTTAGATGAGGGGATGTCTCATTTGCCCACTTCAGAGCTGTTCCTACAACACCCACTGGCAAGGAACTCCACAGGCTGCTATTTGTTGCACAAAAGCCACCTCCTTTTTTTGTTCTAAACCTGGATTTTACTAGTTTCACTTGTTGCTCCTCCATTCTTGCAGCTGAGGAAATCAGCAAATCTATTCTTATCCACCCTGCCCATGCTGATCATGATCCTACAAATTTTTACCATTTTCTTTCAGCTCTCCCTTCTCCAGGCTGATCTCCCCTGACCCTTCTGCAGCAGCTCTTTCTACCTTTGATTATTCTCCCTGCCTCAATTTAAGGCTTTTCCAAGTCTTTTGTATCTTCTGGGATAAATGACAAGAAAGAACCACAGAGAATTGAAGATGTGGGATAACCATTGATTTATGCAGTACCATAATTATGCTTTGGTTTGTCTTCTATTTCCTTCCTAATACTTCTTAATTTTTCAGCTGCTTTTAGATCCCTATGGAACTGACACTTCTGTGGCAATAATTCACTCCTCAGTGTCAAGGGTCAGCCCAGCATTTTATATGTGAAATTATATGCACCACTCTACATTTATCTACTCTGAATCACAGCAGATTTATTGCCATTGAATTATTTCTGCCAATTTATTACCTAATCCTTACTTTCCTGAATGGCTTTGTATCAACAAGACACTGCTCATCTCATTTCCCAAATTATTTATGACCACATGAAACAACCCAGACCTCTGTGGAAACACAGTGAACTTTTCAAGTTACACCTAATAACTTAAATAACCCATTCAAGAAATACTTGTAATTTAAATAAACCTTTCAAGAATCACCTAAAAATTTAAACAAACCTTTTAAGAAATATGTATCAACAAAGTTGATGGAATTCAGTGCCTAATTGCATGAATACAAAGGTTTGTTAAAACTCCAGTATTAATTTCTAACAGCAGTAGTTCTTTCAAGCAAGGACTCTTTGTCTCACATGTTCAGATCAAGAACTATTTGTTTAAAATTGAGAAACCAACTGAACTACATCAGGGAAGTGGTTTCTGCTCCTGTTATTAACAGCTCAGCTGTCTGAGCCATATCTACCAGAAATTCAATTTCTCTTCAAGAAATAGCTCTTCTGCTAAGAAATCATTCATTTTTGCAATTAACCACACTCAGTAAGTTGGCAGGTGCTTTTTGGTGGTACTGTAGTTCAATTCACCTCCATGGGCAGAGAAGCTATTTAATATAACACCAAAAATAAAGGAAAACAATCATTAATATACAGACAAGGACAAAAAAAGATTCTACATAAATTCACAGATAATAATCTTCATCATAACAGGTTATCAAAAAAACAGCACCAAAACAGGTAAAGAGAATCCTCATTTCTTTAAGCAGATGGAGAGATGGGATAAGACCAAGTGAAAACCAGATCTATAACAGATTGAAAAAAAGTTCACAGAAGAAGTTGGAACATTTGCTGCGAGGGAGAGAAGGAAGAGAAGAAATGAAACTAAAGGAGAACTCAGAAGAAAATCCTGTGATCTGTCACAAAAGTGTCAGAGAGGAGTAAATTCAAGTCAAGCAGTGGGTGAACACTGTTAAAACAGGCCTGCTCCCCAAATATCAATATCCTCAATATTTGTTAGCAGATCATTCCCAAATATTTCTGTGCCATGAAAATGAAGGGAACAATTCTGCTGCATGATTTATGAAAAAAAAAAAAAAAGGGAAAAAAAGTAGTTAAGCATAGCTTATAATGAGATTTAGTGGCTTTTTTACTTTGGCAAGCAGACAAGAGCAACATTTGTTGGCAACATTTGGGATAACTGAGCCCATGCCAAGCATGTCAAGGATCCTCTTGCAGACAGGATGGCCTATTTCAGGGATGTTTTTTAAACAGACATTTAATCTGGGTACTGCCACCTTCATTTCACAAAAAAGAAACTGAAATTACCCTTAACATTCAGACAACATATGAACTCATCTGTACTTAAACCTGCAATCTATATTCCATTCAGGCTGTTCAACACTAGTTAAAGAATTCCAGTCAAAATCTTACAGGAATATCAATTATATTATTACAATTATTGCCCAAGGCATTCACATGCTCACTAATTAAACTCAGAGACAGTGTCAGACAGAAGACCTCCAAGTAACTAAATTTTAAAGTCTCTTCTGGTCACACATGGGCTCAGATTTTAGGAAAAAACCCCCACACTGAATGGTGGCTTGATGGGATTTTTAGAATCACCAGATTTAACCAATGGGCTCCTGAATTAACCAATTATCTCTTGAAGCTTTGCTGGTGCACAAGCAGTGATATCAGCAGAGAGAAACCCATCCATGGAACAGACATTCATTCTGCCACATTTAAACTCTACTCCAAATTATCTTCCCTGCAGTTGGGATGAAGAAAGAACAAATGGAAGGAGGGTTCAGTTAAAGTCATTTGGCAGGGAGCAGAAAGACAACAGAGCTGGCAGCACTCAAAGTGAAGTCCTGCTTGCATCCCCTGTGCTGTAAGATAAGATTCCCTTTGTTTTCTGAAGGCCAACGCCCCTGGAAACATCTCTGGCTTTCCAGAAGCCCAGAGCCTGCCAGCTCCAGCTCTGCTGGGCAGGGCATCACCTCTCAGCCACCCTGGAGCACACAAAGGGTGTGAAGCACAAAACAGAAATAAGGGATGGAGAGAGATAATCGATGCCTGCAAAAAAAAAAAAAAAAAAAAAAAAAAAAGCTGTGAGGATCTGCATCCCTCTCACCCCTTATCCAGAAGAGCCATCACAGGCAGAAGGGACTTCACTGCACCTGCCCAGAAATGATACCCTGCAAAACCTTCAGGCCACACACCAAAGCCTCCTGGATATCCACGAGCTGCTCCCAAAATTCACCAGCAGGTAGGAGAGATGAGCAAGGCTGCTGGGCTGAGGCTGCACTGGGAAGAGAAGGGCTGGGAAGCACAATTCCAGCACAGCTCTGGCAGGAGAGTCCTTCCAGCAGCCTTCACAAGCGAGTGGTGACTCCCAGAGCTCTGTGCCTGTCTCTGGAAGCGTGGTGCTACGTGTGCCGTGCTAAATCCGTCCTACTAAACAGCTTCCACAACAAACCAGCTCCACGCTGCTTTTTCAGCTCTAAACCCTCTTGGATTGCATCCATCTCACTGAAACTATGATGTAGTAGCAATTTTCCCCATGCTTTGGCCTTTCCTGGCTTTTATCCACCAGCAGTCCTTACAGACCCTCGTTAGCAAGAGCTGTCCAAAGCATTTTTTCTTCCTTACCCAAAACTAAGCATCAACCACTTTCCTATTTTTTTTTTTTTTTTTGAGTTGTATGACATTTTTCCAACACTTGATGTGCCAGATTTAGTTCCTGTCTCCAAGATCATCTTTCAGACACAGAAAAAGGTTTTCTGGATATGCAACAGGCTGTGCTGCATTTCCACAGGGTGGCACGGCTGCCTCGGCAGAGAGGTTCCTTTGTCACTCTAACATGACTAATTCCTACCAGCATAACCTCATCCACAACAGGATTTCTGCCCACATAAGTGTAACTACCCAACATAGCACACGGAGAAAATGGAAGAGACACCAAGTCTTTGACGGCTTCTAAATGTTTTCTAAAATATGCAAATTTCTGCAGATTCAGGCGTTAAATATCAACACTTCAGAGCCTTTAAAGGATCCCAGAATGGTTTGGGTTGGAAGGGACCTTAAAGCTCATCTTGTTCCACTCCCTGCCATGGGCAGGGACACATTCCTCCACAAGACTAGGCTGCTCCAAGCCCCATCCTCTTCCAGCCACAGCTTCTCTGGGCACCCCAGGGCCTCCCCACCCTCACAGGGAAGAATTCCTTCCCAGTATCCCATCCAACTGGCAGTGGGAAGCCATTCCCCCCTTGCCCTATCACTCCATGCTCTTTTAAGCAGCTCCTCTCCATCTTTCTTGCAGACTCTCTTCAGGTACTGGTAGACCACAATTAGATCACCCCAAAGCCTTCTCTTCTCCAAGATGAACCATCCCAAAACTCTCAGCCTTTCCTCACAGGAGAGCTGCTCCAGCCCTCTGATCATCTTGCTGGCCTCCTCTGGCCCTTTCCCCATCTTTCAAGCCTCCCCAGTGCTCACATACCATAAAATAATTTGGTGTGCCCTGGGTGTTTATCCATTGGGAGAATAAAGTCAATTGACAAATGAAACCAGCAGCTATGTCATCAGTGGCTATCAGAGGTTTGGGGATATTTCTGCTCCTTTCCCTGTCTGTTATAAATGAAAAAATGACAAAGTCAGTTTTCAGATTTTTCAGGACAAATGTCATTAAGATGGATGACCAAAATGTGGCATTTGTTACAAATTGCCAACTACCAAAAGAAAATAATTCTTCAAAACAGAGTTCCTGGCATTTTCCAAGACCTGCAAAACACAAAGGCAGAAGGATCTGCAGTCTGTGCCAGCTCTTCACCCTCGCCAGGCCATTCAGTTTCACAGCTGCCTCCCCACCAGGCCCAGAGCTGATCCCTTCATCTGCTCCCCAAACCCAGCCCATCTGTCCCCCACCCCAGAGCACAAGGAGGTGCCTTGTTTGTGTGCCAGCTGTGACACAAAGTCAGGGCACAACACAATCCCTCCTGCCAAAGATCTCTCCTCTCCACACCACCCAGCCTTGGGAATCCTGAAAAAGATCAATTAGTCCAGCAGCTTGGAATGATTCAAACTGATCTTTTAGAGATGCTTCTAAATTATCCTGAGCTACAGAGCCCCACATCACAGAATCCCAGAATGGTTTGGGTAGGAAGGGACCTTAAAGCCCATCTGGTTCCACCCCCTGCCATGTGCAGGGACACTTTCCACTACCCGAGGCTGCTCCAAGCCCTGTCCAGCCTGGCCTGGAACACTTCCAGGGATGGAGCAGTCACAGCTTTCCTGGGCAGCCTCTGTTCTCCTCTCAAGCATTATCAGCTTAATTACTGCAATTGTTTTGGATGAAAAAACCACTCACTCTGAGGAGTGACTATCAAACAGCTTCGCAGGTTTTTGGTGTGTCATCCCCAAATAAAACATCAAACCCACGTGTCACATTCCAGCTGTAACCCCACCTCTGACACAAACCCAGACACCTTTCCCAGGAAAACCGCTTTTCAGGATTCACACCTGGCACCGATAAAATACACTTGAATGAACTCAAGCCTCAAGAATACCCAAAATGCTTTCCAGGACTGGCCTGACATTCACACAGTTTTTCCTTCAGCCCTGATCTCCGCAGGTCCCGGGAAGGGCAGTTTCAGGGCGTGTCATTTTAATTTCCAAAAGACAAAGCAGTGACTTTTGTTCTTACATACTGGCGATAAGGCTGAGTACCATGAGATGAGCAGATTGCTGCGGAATTCACCTGGAAACAAGTTTTCCATCAAAACCAGAACCTGTCAGGCGAGCAGAACTGATACCACACAGCCAGTTGCCTTAAACACGTTAAAAATTGATAAACCAACTTCTCATCAACTCTGAAAAACTGGCTTTCCCGAGCCCTTCTTTCGAGAGGAAGCTTTAAATGAAAATCACTTATATGCAATCCACGCTCATTAATAAACTACGACCACACAACACACACAAAAAAAGCCGAATAAATGTTTAACCCAGCCAAGACAGCGCTACCGAGCCACCAGGCCCCGCCACGAGCGACCCCCGGCGCTCTGCAGGGAGCAGCACCGCCCGCCCCCCGCAGGCGGGGCGGCACCTCCGGGATGTGCGAGGCGCGGCCCGGCCGCTGCCCCCCCGCCCTCCCGCGCTCCCCGCGGCGGCGCGGGGCCCGTGCTGGCGGCGGGGCCGCTGGCGGTACCTGTGCGGGGGGAGGCGGCGCAGGCCCGGAGGGACGCGGCGGCCGCAGCTGCACCGCCACCGCGACGGGCACCGGAACCGGAATGGCGTCACGGCGGCCACGCCCACCCCGCCGCACCGGAGGGGCGCGCGCTGCGCCACGCCCCTGCACGGCGGGTGCGTCACCGGCACCGCCCACCCGCGCGTGGCCACGCCCCTTCACCGACGCAACGCGCGTCGCAGGCCGCACCCACATCTGACCACGCCCCGCCCATAACCCCGCCCACACGTGTGCGTCATAAACCGCGCCCATCCCCGCGCGCTGTGGTGGGGTCACGTGACACGGAGCGCGGCCCGGCGCCCCCTGCGGTCACGTGACGCCTCCCGTGAGGGGAGCGGGCCCGGTGACCCCCGCGATGGCCCCGGCGCTGCTGTTCAACAGCGTTTCACCGCCGTTCTCACCGCTTTCATTAAATAAAAATATAAACTGGTATCTTGATTTATCTCCCCCCTCGTCCGGGAATCAAAATCTGCGCCAGCAGCAGAAAACGGCAAAGTGCTTACATTTCTGTCCCTTCAACGGGAAAAATTCCAAATGTTCTTAGTGTAAAAAAAAACCCCAAAACAATATAACTACTAAAAAACCAAATTGTTATTTCTATATACAAGGTGAATTGCCGTTGATGGTCCCAGTAAAAGCTCCAAGAACATTGATTTGTTTAGACCTACAGCCGCCCGCACAAGCACTTCAGCAGAAGCTGCACAACTCCTGTCGTGTTTAACAGTGTAATTAACACTCATATAAACAGTGCAATTAATAATCATATCAACAGCTGTTTCTCATGGATCTATATGGCTGCTGAAAACCCTGTTCTGATTTTCTTTTCTTGCAATAGGAAGGTCTGAAGGCAATCCTGACAGTTCCAACAATTCACCACATTCCCGAGCTTTGTCCAAACTCCCTCTCAGCCCTGTCAGCCTTGGGGCCATCACCACCGGCCAGGATTTCACCTCATCTTGCACAAAATCCCACCAGATTTTCATTTCAACTTATCCCAAATCATCCAATTTGCACATTTCAAACTGTTATAAATGGCTATTTGGATATGTTCAATTTGTCTAATTCATTGAAACAACAAGGTTCAATTTAGCAGTAATTTATTAATAATAGCAATTGTATATAAAAAATACAATCAAAAATATATGAGTTATATAAATTTGAGTGAATACAAAATTTAGCAACAATTTAAGTATAATAGGGGTGTGGTTTGGTTGAATAAAGCATAAGCAAAACCGACCAGGGATACAGGGAGGGATTCTCCCTTCTGCAAGTACCAAATCAGTCAAGCTAAAATCTCACTTATATCCTGTTTACTAATACATATTAATACAAAATCTTCTAGAAAGCCCCTCCTCGTTTCTGTTCCTAAAATCTATGTCACTGTGTTGTATTTCACATGCTGCATCAGTGCTCGGGTGTCTCTCCTCCTTTGGGGTCTTGTTTCCGATGAAGGCTCTGGGTTTTCCTCAGTGTTCACTGTTTGACCTCTCAGGTAGCACAGGTGCACTAGGCTTAGAGTTATATAATTAAATATATGTTCCCACAACAGGCCTTAGTCCAGTGTCCAATGGGATCATCCCAATTTGGCCCAATTCAAGGTCAAAAACCTGTTTCTAGATCCTGTTCTTAGACTTGTACCCTTACTATCCTCACTCCCACCAAACATCTGGAGGATGATTCCATCTGCTTTGTTTACCCATTTCCTTTATCCCTTTTTGCTTTTCAACAATTCAATGCAATTTTTCTATTGATCACAAAGCAACGATTTTGCTAACATAGTTACAATTTAATTAGCACGAATCACGTGTGTAACAAAACCTAAAGCTGAAATCTGCGTTTTCCCTCTGCCCTCTGTGTGTGGCCTCCGTGTCCCCAGCCCCGTGGCGTGGTTCCTGCCCTGCCCTGCCCAGCTATGGCACTAATCCCCAGCCTCCCCCTGCCCGGATCATTCCGTTCAGCTCAGCGGAATCGCGGGCACGGCCGATGCCCAGCACATGCCAACCCGGCCTGGCGCCCTTCCCTGGGCAGTGAGCATCTATTTGTGCTTTTCAAGGTCATTATTGAAGTCAGGAGGAAGATTCAGTGGTAGGAGCAGGAGAGTGAACAGCAGGGAGGGAGGGGAATCTGCCTCTCTTCTCCATTTTCCTGTGTCCCCACTTGTGTACAGCTCTGGGGACCCCAAAATCAGAAGGAGGTGGAAGTTCAGAGGAAATCCAAGAGATGCTGCAAGGGCTGGAGCCAGGCTGGGAGAGCTGGGGGTGTTCAGCTGGAGGAGAAAATGCTCCAGGGAGAGCTCAGAGCCCCTTCCAGTGCTTAAAGGGCTTCCAAGAGAGCTGGAGAGGGACTGGGGACAAGGGTGACAGGACACAGGGAATGGCTTCACTGCCAGAGGGCAGGGATGGATGGGATATTGGGAAGGAATTCCTGATTCTGAGGGTGGGGAGGCCCTGGCACAGGGTGCCCAGAGAAGCTGTGGATCCATGGAAGTGTCCAAAGGCAGCTTGGACAGGGCTTGGAGCAGCCTGGGACAGCAGAAGGTGTCTCTGCCCATGGCAGGGGGTGGAATGAGATGATCTTTAAGGTCCCTTCCAACCCAAACCATTCTGAAATTCTATGGTAGCTGTAACAGGCATGAAACTGCAATGTTTTTATTGACTAATTTTCTTAAATAATCGCTTCCAAAACTAAATGGGCATTTGCTAACATCCCATAAGAACGTGACAACCTGCCCTCTGAATTTAAATAAAAGCCATGGAAAATTCAGGCTGACTTCACAGCTCTTTCACAATTGCCTTTCTGAGTTCAGTGATCACTGGGAATTTCTGTAGGAGCAGCCCTTTTGGCATGGCCTCCTTGGGAGAAATGAGCAAATAAGAATGAAATCAATCCTCCCAGCTGTGCTCAGGGCACCTTTGCTTTTCCACGCTTGAAAGGGCAGCCCTGTGGGCGGCTGCTGCCGTGTCCTGGGCTGCCAGTGGTGACAGCAGGAGTCCCCAGAGCCTGAGGTTTCTTCCTGAGCAATCTGGTAGTTAGAAACCCTAATTAATGAGCAAACATGCAGCTGACAATGATGGTGATGTCTCATTTTAAGTATCAGACTGGGACTGCAATAGCACTTTTAATCAATAATCTCACCAGCCAACCTCGCCAATCACACAATATGTAGAAGCAGAAAAGCATGATGAATTTTGGAAATTTTTTCCCCTTCCCTGGGGAAATGCAGTTCTTCAGCTGTGTATGTGTATATGCTGAAGCTGTAAGATGAATCCCAGAATGGTTTGGATTGGAAGAGACCTTAAAGCCCATCTTGTCCAAGGACAACTTTCTCTGTCCCAGGTTGCTCCAAGCCCCATCTAACCTGGTCTGGAGCACTTCCAGGAATGAGGCAGCCACAGCTTCTTTGGGCAGCCTGTGCCAGTGTGGAATTTACATTCAATTAATTCATTTTAGTACCAGGAATAGGTCTTGGGAGGGGCTAAAACCGAGCCCTGGCCACATCCTATTGGAAGATGTTACTTTGCACACTAAACTGTGTAATGAAAGAAATATTGGGATGAAACTGTGAATTTAAATTATTTAGAAAGGCTATTTGGTGTAATAATGTGAGAGTAGTTCTGCATTGCAGGGCTTGAGCTGCTCCCTGTGTGCTACAAGTGTTGGCCACTCTGTTTTTAGCTCAGTTTCATGTAAATATTTGGGTTGGAAGGAAGCTCTGGTCTAACCTCTGTCTCAAAACAGGGATAGCTGTGAACTTTGTCTGCATGAGTTCTGAGTGTCTCCAAAGTCAGAGATTGCTCAACCTCTCTGGATGTTCCATCCCTAAAAACAGCCCCTGTGAGTGCTGCCATTATTCCCTGCATCCTGTCAGACTTTCCCTTGCTGTACTTGTGGCTTGTCCTGCTGCCATGTACCTCTGCCCACTCAGTACCACCCGCCTGGATGGCTGGAGGCTGCTGTGAGCTCCTTCCTACCCTCTCTCCCAGCTCCAAAATACAATTTCCACAGCCTTTCTTCATGCTCTGGCCTCCAACTGTGCCAGTGGCCCCTGCTGAACTCCCTCTGGTTTCAGCATCCCTCTTGTCTTTCAGTGACAAAATTGGGCATAATTGCCTGCCTCAGCCTTTGTTTTGGGGTAAAAGACCAGCAGACAATACTTAAATTGTCTGATTCAGTACTTTTCAGGGACAATAACACGACTCTTGAGTTGTGACAGGCATCAGAGGCAGGGAACTTTATCACACCCAGAGGGCTGTTCATGCCATGAACAGCAAATTCAAAGGAACAATAACAATATCTTTGTTGTACCTCCCTTTTACATCAGCCAGCCAGGAGGAACAGCACACAGTGGAGGCTTCACTTTGCTATCCAACCTGAAAATAAAAGGGTTTTTTTAAACAAGTTTAGAATTCTGGAATGTAACATCAGCTTTCATTAAGGAAATGCCAGTCTCTCGCTGATGAGCTGGAACAGTGAGATATAAGATATTAATCTTCAGTTCCAGTGTTGATTCTTACAGGGCGATGTCACTCGCTTTTCAATTCATGCTCTGTGAACATCAAGTGCTCTGAAGAATTAGCTGAGCCACCCTGAAGCTAGATTTTAAAGGATACCAGATGGTATGTTCAATGCATGTGGCAAGCTTTTATATGCTTTTCCCCTATGGCCAATCACTGACTGATCATTTATTTCAAAACTCTCATAAAATAAATCACTTTGAAAACGACGCTGTCTCTAGTTAATAAGTGCTCTCCTCAAAGCAGAGGCTTGTTGCCATGAAGATAAAATCATAAAACTGGTTCAAAGTGCATGGGGATGGCAAATTCACCCTATTGAGGAGAGGAGATAAACTGGATTGAACTGGAAAGGAAGCATAGTTGTCTGCTTGTTGTGAAATTATGAGCAGGTGAACTGTCATTAAAGACACTCTGGCAATCACTTTGGTACTAACACATGAGCTTTCTGTGACAACGAGTGAATTTTTTGGGTACATTTTCTTCCCACAGTGGTGAGTATGTAAGGCTTTGATCATGTGTCAAGTTACTGTATGAGTTTGTTTTCAGGTTTTGGAGTTAGTGATTATGCCTGGCAGCAGAAAACAGAGCTCTCTTCACCTTTTTTTTTTTTTCTTTTTTTTTAGTGAATAAGAAGTAGGAAATTCCTCTGTGGGTGACAGCAATGGAACCCACCTCAGAATCTGTGCTCTCAGAGAGGTGCTCACGTTGTCCTCACCCCCAAATTGAGAACCACAGTTTCCTGGAGTGACCCAAACCATTGTCACTACTCTCTGTCATGGAATCTCAGAATCATTTATGTTAGAAAAGAGCTCCAAGATCATTGAGTCCAACCTGTGACTGTCACCACCCTGTCAACCAGACCAGAGCACTTGAGTGCCACCTCCAGTCATTCTTTGAACACCTTGAGGGGCTGTGACTTTTTCACCCTCCCTGGGCAGCCCTTTCCAGTGTTTACCCACCCTTTCCATGAAGCAATTCCTTCTGATGTCCAAAATTCCTTCTGGTTCCTCCTTCTGACCCCTTCTTGCCCTTCCCCTTTGCTCCACATGCCCCATCCCAGAGCGTGGCTCCCAGCATGGTGTTGTAATCCTCACAGCCTCTCAATGAGTTGTGTGACATTTGCTGTCTGGCTGACAGCCATGGCTCCAGCAGGCAGATGATAATATAGAATTATGGCCCTTCCTTCTCTGAAGGATCATGTTTGCAAGTGCTCAGTGCTGTGGAGGAAAAGCTTCAAAATTTCTTTATCCAAAACCTTGAAAAGCAGATAAAAGAACCCCTTATTTTATTTCACTCTGATGTTGCAATTGTAAACAAAGCTCTTTTTTTTTTTTTTTTTTTTTTTTTTTGAGAGGGAGGAGGAGGAGGTGAGGAATAACTGGCTGTGGAGGCTTTGCCCTGGCAGTGAGGGCAGAGTTGATTTTCCCCGTGGCCCAGATGCTGTGACAGATATAAACTCACAGCCACATTCACACATCCCTGGGGGAGAGATTTTAGAATAGCCACAGTGGGACAGCCCAGAGATCCAGCTGGTCTCATGGCTGTGGGCAACACCAGCTCCTCAGGAAAAGGAGAAAGACAAGGAATGTGGAGTGATCCTTCCCTTGCCAAGCCTCCAGTGATTGTCACTCTGGGGTTACATCTGCAGCAGCAAGATGAAGTATGAAGACCCACCTAGGGCTGTGTGTCATTTGTGCCGTGGGATGGCTGCTGGTGATCTCTGCTCTCCAGTGAACAGCTCCCAGCAGGAAGGATGTGCTTGGATTGCTAAAATCTCAATCACTCCGGTTTTCCTCACTTCCCCATGACACCATTTGTGGCTGTATCTTTGTGCCTCGTTTTTATTTTTCTGTGTTGGGATCCAAATGCTCACTGGGAGATGCTTCTGTGCTCAGGCACTTTGCAAACCTCCGAGGGCTTTGAGATCTCTGGTTTTGCACAACCTCAGGGACATGGTTTAGTGGTGAATATGGCAGTGATGGGGTAATAATTGGACTCGATCTTTTCCAACCTAAATGATTCTAGGATTTTGTCCATGACATGAAATGCTCGATACCAAGTTGTTCATGTCTCTAGTTCAGATGTGTATTGATGGTGTGGCCATCCTGGCAAGGTCAATGATCCACTGATGGCTGCCAAAGAACACATTTACAGGCAGATGGCTTGTAGGAATGCAGGGAATGAGGCACAGAAGGATCGTTTGAGCTCGTGAAAGATCTCTAAGTCATTGATGTGACAAAGGTGCTACTGAAGGGCATGTGATGAATTATCGACAAGAGTATCGAGTAAAAAACACTCTGTGCCAAGTGTTACATCCAGAGTTGATCTGGGGGTGTGTCACAGTGTGGGCTGAGCTGCATTCTCTGCCTTCCTGGTGTTTTTTCTGACAATTTCAGTAGTTTTAGAAATCTTTCAGGGTGGGAGAATTTTCCCCCAGCGTTTCTTTACTAAGCTGAGGTGTACATTTACCATATGCCAGCTAAGAGAGTTTGTTCCATTTCAGGACTGAATTTTGTATCTTACCTCTACCCTCCCTGCTCCAGGCAGGGATTTGATGGCTGCAATTCCTTTGCCAGTTTTGAATTACCTCATTAAAAAACCCCGAATTTCACCCACTGCAACTTCATACAGTAAAATCTTGTCCCACCAGCAAATAGCCATTTAATGCTCCAAGAAATTCTGTGGGAATAACACCCATGCTATTCCTCCTCCTTCTCCTCAGCTTTCAGGCTCTGATTAAGCAAATAGCTTAAGTGCCAGGCTGAAGTGGTGCCTTTTAGTTGCTAATGCCATGCAAAAATGTCCTGAGAATAAAGCAGTTTTCATGATCGCTGTTAAGAATCCGCTTCCTTCTTTGGGTCTTTTTTTTCCATCAGCCTGCTGGAAGAGTACAGCCAGAAAACAGATTAGCCCGGGACGGACTTCTCAACTAATAAACAAACCGCAAATACACTTCTTAGTCATATTTTAGGTCGAATGGATTTGTCAAGTCAATAGTCGCCCAACTATGAAGGAGTTCTATAAATAAATGAGACTTATATATTTTTAATATCTTCCTGAGATGCTTTAAAGTGCAAATAGAGCTGGAATCAACTGGAGTCAAGATCATTTCCAGAGTCATTAAGAAAAGAAAGAAGGAAAACAAAAATTTGAACTTTTTAACCTTGGGCTTGTTTCCAGCCACATCTCTCAAAGTGATAATAAATTCAGAAAATTCCATGAAAATCTCAATTCTTTGGACTCTTGAGGCATTTAGCATAATGTTCTCAGTTCCTCTTTCTCTTATGAAAACAGGAAGAAATTATGCAGGGTAGTAGCTGTTTAAATACTAGAAATTCTCCCTGGGGAGAAGTACAGCCATTTCGGTGATAAATTGCAAGTGAGATAACGGAAGGCTGGGAGTGAGCCTGATCCAAACTTCATTTCCAAGTTTCCTCACTAATTTCAGGGCTTTTTGGATGAGGTTTGAGACAAGAAAGTCTCAACCCCGCTGAGTTTGAGTGGCAGGTTTGTCTTTGTGCAGGCTTACACTGGGGAGTTCTCGTTGAAGCAGGGCAAAATAATGTCAACTCAGCACTGGATTTTTTTTTTTTTTTTTTTTTTTTTTTTTTGGCACGGAAATCCTCCATCTAGAATTCATCCCGAGCCTTCCCAGCAGGCAGGCTGCTCTTCCTTGGCCAGGGCAGAGCCTTACAGCTGCAGGCTGCGAGTGAGCATCATCCTTTACCTCAGCTCTCCCTGCCTGGGGCCAGGAGAAGAAACAGATTTCAAATTCCCCTGTAACTGGAAACTCTTCCCCCCACCAGGGGCGAAGGCATCCTGATTAATTAGCCGGAATACTCCTCTCTACAGCCATTTAGAAAGCAAAGGGACTGACTGTTGTGATGAAGTGCACGGCAAAACATCCCGGGCTGAGCTCTAACAGCATCGCAGGGATCTGAGGACATAATTGCCTTGTTATCTTCGTGCTCCCCAGGGCTGTGCTGGAGGCAGTTTAGCAGAACGGGCACTTAAAAATTGCCTCCAGCAAACTCCGCTCCGCGCTGCCTGCGTTCCCAGATCCCTCGTTGCCTTTGCTCCGCTTGGCAGGAGCTCGTTTTCCTCCTCCTCCTCCTCCTCCGGGAAATTCCCGTGCTTTGATTCCCCATCCCATGACTGCAGCCCCGGCCGTGGTGAGCAGAGCCGCTCCTGGAGCCATCTATTGTTATTCCCACTCGGAATTTCTCTTCGGGACCTGGAGCATCTCCTGGGTTCGGCTCCGAGGTCTGCAGCCCCGAGTGCCTATTGCAACACCAATGAGGTGAATGACACTTGCTGGGTGATATCCCAGCCCGGTGTCTGTCTTGGGTTGCAATACAGGATGTGGCCAGAAATGTGAATTCTGTCCCCATCTGTTAACCCAGCTGGGGCAGTGACCCTGATCTCCTGGCACACATTATCTGCTCATGGGCCATCTTTAAACCAGCTGGGCAATCATCTTTATCTTCCCACAGCCCATCCTCCCTCCAGGAGATATCTCCTGTTCATGGCCAGTGAGTCCCAGGGCATGACTGATAAAATTCCATCATCCCACTGGGAGATGCTCCAGCCAGGGGAGGAGCCAAGCCTTTCCTACCCAGACAAAAACTGAGATTTTGGACACCAAGGCACCTTCTTTCCACTGGATTCCAGAGGAAAGCCAGACCTTTGCACATCATCCCTGGAGCTTCAGAGGAAACTGCACCTTCTCCAGGAGCACTGCTCCAGCTGAACCACATCTGCCCCTGCAGGAGGATGCAGCCACCATTGAATGGGACTGTGCCAACACCCTGACTGACTGACGGGTGTCAGCTTGGATTCTGACTCTGGCAGGGTTGGGATTGTTCTGTGTAATACTGCATTGCTATTTTAATTTTCCTAGTAAAGAACTGTTATTCCTAATTCCCCTATCTTTGCCTGAGAGCTCCTTAATTTCAAAATTATAATAATTTGGAGGAAGGGGTTTTACATTCTCCATTTCAAAGAGAAGCTTCTGCCTTTATTGGCAAACTCCTGTCCTTCAAACCAGGACAGTGTCACAGTGCTCAGGCTGGCTGGTGACCTGAGAAAACCAGTCTTGCTCAGGCCCATGTCACACTCCTTCCCTCAGTGCCACTGCAGCTAAATACATTCTGGGAAAACAAGATATGCTGCCAAAATAGCAGAGAGAACCAACTCCCCAAACAGGAGGCCTTCCCCCAGCTTGAACCGGGGTTTAATGAAGTAACAGGAGGTAAAAACAACCAGTGCAGTGCTCTTTACATGTCTGAATAGCTCCTGCTCACACACATTGTTTCTGAGGAACAGTAGGTAGGAGCTAGGATTGCAGGATAAAACTCCAGCAAAACCATTATGCTGAAGTGCAGTAAAAAATGAAAGGAGTCTTTCCCTCAGCAAAGATTTCCCCGAGGTTAGGTCTGCTACTGCTAGGAACTACTTTTCTTTTAGACAATGTACATATTACACGTGTGCTAAAATCTATTTTCATAGTTGAAAACCAGCTGTAATTAGCAAATTAATTAAGTGCACTTTTGTGGAGATCCACTCTCATTCACTCACTGATTTGCTGTCACTTGTTTGCAATGACTCTTCCTACTGACAGAAATTCAGACACTTTATAACATTTAGCCCATAAATGCAGAATCAGAGAATCACAGAATATCCTGAGCTGGGAGGGACACACAACCCCAAGAATCCCTGAGCCCATTGTCCAATGCAAGAATTCAGTGCTTAATTTGAAACAACTTCATACAATAATGCTGATTCTAATTTTGGGATGAGTAAAACACAGATTGATAAACTGGACTGACCATAGCCTGAGCTCCTCTTCCTTGAGCCCTCACTTGTGGCCACTGTGGGATACAGAGGACTTGTCCATATGGACTTTTGGCCCAGCCTGGCGTGGCCATTGAGTGTTCTACTTTTAGAGAAAACCAAATAAGCCTTGTGTTAGAGTACAGGAAGGAATTTTGGACAGCACTCCAGCCAGCAGGTGATGGAGGGAAGTGTACATGGATTTTTTGCTTTACTCCTCCCACTGAGCATTTCAGGTTAAGGTGGGTAAGACCCACTTGTGATTTCAGCTGTTACAGTATTAAATTTCATTTGCTAATGCCATATGTTATTTGTGTGCTAACAAATGTGCCATTTTTAGCTCATAAAGTGCTGAATGAATTTATCTGGAATAATTTCCACCCTAACGTGGCCAAACATTTGGCAAACAAAGTTCTGAAGTGTGCTCCCGGGAGTTGTATTTGATGACAGTGTGTGGGTATCGACATAATTAGTAGTGCAGGCTGGGGGAAGGAGGACAGAAGATTACAGAGCAGGGACACAACTCATAGCTTGGGAAGCCCTTGGAAAGAGGTGACTCCACTTCCTCAGTTTCCCTGCCTCCTCTTTCTGTCTCCTTCCTCCCCTTGCTTTCCCCCTCGATAATCCTGCCTGCCTGGAATCAATGAATGAGAGCATCAGATAAGGCAAGGGATTATTTCCTTGTGCTTTTGCTGTTATATGAAGCACAATATCAAAGTATTCCATGCATCCTCCCAGCTCCTTGTGAAAGAAAGGATCCTTTTATTCCTTGGCTGGCCTTTTGTCTTAGTCAAGAATCTGCCGCCCACTCAGGTAATTTGTACCAACAGATCATACCTGTGGTAGCAGAAGATCCTGTCAGGAGGGAATATCCAGCAGAAACCAGGCATTGCTCATGTGTGAGGAAGGCTGGCTGCAAAGGGGAGGAGATTATTTTTTTTTTTTTCCAACTCCTTTGGAGGAGGGGAAGACTTGGGAAGAGGCTTTTGCTCAAACAGGGAACTTTTTTTAATCTTACCTTAATAAATGTTCCTAGTGAGACAATGAAGTGCCTCATCTTCTGGGTGCTCAGACTCCCACTCAGTGTCCCCCTTGGCCATATCTTCCCCAATAAAATATTCTGCAGTTTTCCCTTCATGTGTGCACTCTCCCTAGGCACAGGACCCAGATTCCTGGTTGTACAAGGATACCAGAGCCAGCAGCATCACACTGGGATATAATTTGTCTCAGAGAGTATAAAAATGACAGGAGTGTAAAAATGACAGGATATCCCCATGGCCAGCCCTGCAGGACCTTGGTGGTGGTGACAGCAGCTCCCAGTCTGATCCCAGAGGTTCTGCTGGGAAGAGAGGGACAAAATCAGCCTTCAGCTTGTCCTCAGCTTCCAGCTTGGCAGGTCAGAGATACCAAAAAACCCACCAGGGTGGAGGTTCCCATTCCCACTGCTGTGAGGTCATGGCCAGCCCCACAGAGAAGAGGCTCTGTTGCACCCCAGCACTGAATTTTTTCCTTGCTCCAGCTGTTAACCCAGTTCCCCTCTCTTGCTCCTCTTTACCCCAGTCTGGTTACCCTCCCTGCTCCTGCAGACACCCTTCCCTCAGGCTGACAGCACCCATTGTGTGTTTGTTGCATGAGAGGGTTCTGGAATAATACCACAATGCTGATAAAGCAATTAAGTTTGGGGGTGTGTGGGTGGATTAATTTCTAATATGCTAAAACCATCCAAAAAATAGCCATAAACCTGAAATTACCTCAATTTGCAGCTGTGCAAATGTTATATTTAATAGAGCTACTCCCTTTTCACTGCCCCAGTATTCATAAAGACCTTCCCTCCTTCCCCTGAGTCAGAAGATGAGAAGTTCTGGATGGCTCCAAACAACACAGCCAGTGCTCAGATTGGTTATTCTTGACTAAATTTGCTTAATTTTTTTTTCTTTTTCAGGCTTTGGATATCAATTAAAAGAACACAACTCTTTTGTCTTGTGTGTTGCTCCCCTCAAAATAATGAACTGTTTAATACACCAGAGGCAATTTCAAATTATCTAGTTTAATGAGGAAGGTTGTGATGGAAGATTTATTACCCTTTCTGATCTGCTAATGTATTTTCTCAACCATCCTAGCAGAACCAATCACTGTATTTTCATTATACACTCTATTTTCAGGGGTTCATTAGTTGTAGACTAAAAATAACAGTGAAGGTCTCAATCTGAAAGCTAATCCAATTTTTTTTAATTGGAAACAAAATTTGATCAGACAACTTTCTAATCATAACAGCATCAAGCATCAAGACCCTTACTAGGTGTTTTGTCCAATTTGAAACTTCATTTGGCTACACATAAAGACCTGACCTAGAAATACAATCATGTAACTGCTAGGAAGGACAAACCCAGCCTTTTCCTGAACAAAAAAAATCCAGTTAGCACAAGGCATGGACTGTGGTCTGGTCCAGTTGACACACATTAAAAATAAAAGGTCTGGCAATGAACCTGCTCATCTGAAACAAACTCAAGGGATGCTCCCAGCTGCTGGCTCAACATCAGACTTAAGAAATAATTAAGACTTTTTTCCCCCCAAAGAATTAAAAATAAAATTAAGGAAAAAAAGATGGAAGAGCTTCTAGACAGCCAAACAATCTCCTACTTTGAATCTGGATTAAAATCTTTAAATTGGCACTTCCCAGCAATGTTGGGAATGTGGGCCCAGTGTTTTTCCTGTATTATTTTGATGTGCAAGAACCACAGGAATATTCCCAAGGCCCAGCTTTAGCAGAGGGACTCTGGCTTTGGTTCTCTCCACAGGCCAGACATCCTTCCTGGGAAATGATGGTAATTATGTTGTGGGAATGTTCCTCACAGAATCATGGAATGGTTGGGGCTGGAATGGACCTTAAAGATCATCTCATTCCACCCCTTGCCATGGGCAGAGACACCTTCCATTATCCCAGGCTGCTCCAAGCCCTGTCCAGCCTGGCCTTGGACACTGCCAGGGATCCAGGGGCAGCCACAGCTTCTCTGGGCACCCTTTACCACGGCCTCCCCACCCTCACAGGGAAAAATTTAATTCTAATATCTCATCTAAACCTACTCTCTGTCAGTTTGAATCTGATCCCCTTGCTCTGTCACTCTATGCTCTTCCAAAAAAGTTCCTCTTATGTTTCTTATAGGCTCCCTTCAGGTACTGGAAGGCCACAGTTAGGTCACCCTGAAGCCTTCTCTTCTCCAAGCTGAACAATTCCAATTCTCTCAGCCTTTCCTCCCAGGAGAGCTGCTCCAGCCCTCTGATCACGTTGTGGCAACCACGGGAGCTGTGCTTGCTGCAGGCATCCCTCAGACTGCTCCCAGCCCCACCCTGCTCAAGGGATTCTCCAGAGCAATAAAATATCTGGAATGCCCACACAAGGCCATCCATGGGGCACTTGGCAGTCGTTCCTAAAGGATCCCCACAGGAAGATGTTTGCAAGGACCTGCCTGTGGGGAGGCTGGGCTGAGGATGTGTTTTGTCCAGATAACGCATCAGCCAGACACCCAGGGGATTTTTAAAAGGGATAGAGGGAAGTTATTGCACCTCCTGTCAGCCCCATGCTATAGATTTTTAGATGCATAAATTATATATTTACGTTCAAAACTCTATTATTCATAGAGTTGAGTAAACAAGTATTGATTTTTACACTGTAGCACAGATGAATACTTGTAGTGATGCAGAGGCTCCTCTTTCACCCTGGGTACCTCTGACCTCATCGGTGCTTCCTGAGCAAGGAGGATCCTTTACCGAGGATGATCAAGTTTAAAACCAGCCAGCAGGCTGCTGGGAATGGAAATCAATGTGCATTTCCTCCTGAATGGACACTTCTCCACCCACGGCCGCCGAGAGATGCGGGGCCAGACAGCCGCGGGCGGAGAGCGAGGGGAGGGAGGATGTGTGAAAGTGTCTCAGCTCACTCACAGCAGCCTGAGCTCACACAGAGCATCTGAGCTCACACACAGCAGCCTGAGCTCACAGAGCATCTGAGCTCACACACAGCAGCCTGAGCTCACACACAGCAGCCTGAGCTCACACAGAGCATCTCAGCTCACTCACAGCAGCCTCAGCTCACTCACAGCAGCCTCAGCTCACACAGCATCACAGCTCACTCACACAGCATCTGAGCTCACACAGAGCATCTGAGCTCACACAGAGCATCTGAGCTCACACACAGCAGCCTGAGCTCACACACAGCAGCCTGAGCTCACACAGAGCATCTGAGCTCACACACAGCAGCCTGAGCTCACACAGAGCATCTGAGCTCACACAGAGCATCTGAGCTCACAAACAGCAGCCTGAGCTCACACAGAGCATCTGAGCTCACAGAGCATCTGAGCTCACACAGAGCATCTGAGCTCACACACAGCAGCCTGAGCTCACACACAGCATCTGAGCTCACACACAGCAGCCTGAGCTCACACAGAGCATCTGAGCTCACACACAGCAGCCTGAGCTCACACAGAGCATCTGAGCTCACACACAGCAGCCTGAGCTCACACAGAGCAGCCTGAGCTCACACACAGCATCTGAGCTCACACACAGCAGCCTGAGCTCACACAGAGCATCTGAGCTCACACACAGCAGCCTCAGCTCACAGCATCTTAACTCACACAGCATCTCAGATCACTCACAGCATCTCAGCTCACTCACAGCAGCCTCAGCTCACACAGCATCACAGCTCACTCACACAGCATCTTAACTCACACAGCATCACAGCTCACACAGAGCAACCTGAGCTCACACACAGCATCTCAGCTCACACACAGCATCTGAGCTCACACAGCATCTGAGCTCACACAGAGCATCTGAGCTCACACACAGCATCTGAGCTCACACACAGCATCACAGCTCACACAGCATCACAGCTCACACACAGCATCTGAGCTCACACACAGCATCTGAGCTCACATACAGCATCTCAGCTCACACACAGCATCTCAGATCACACAGGATCACAGCTCACACACAGCATCTCAGATCACACAGCAACACAGCTCACACAGCATCTCAGCTCACACACAGCATCACAGATCACACAGCATCTTAGCTCACAAAGCATCACAGCTCACACAGGATCACAGCTCACACACAGCATCTCAGATCACACAGCATCTTAGCTCACAAAGCATCACAGCTCACACAGGATCACAGCTCACACACAGCATCACAGCTCACACCGAGCAACCTGAGCTCACACAGCATCACAGCTCACACAGCATCTCAACTCTCTGACCTCATGGGCAGAGGAGAAGACTCTCAGTGCTGCCTGTGTGAGTAGCGCAGAAAAAAAAAGAAGCTTCAACACATTTTAAAAGTGATACTACTGCCAAGACCACATTAAACCCTTTGTGAATGGTCTGGTTATCATTAGGTGAGCTTGTGTCAAGATTTCTCTCTATTAAATATTTCTATCTATTAACACCATGCACATTTAGGGGTGACAGGAAAAAAGTCCCCTAACTGCATTTTCCAGTGCTCCATTGTTTCAGAGGTTAACCAAAATCACTTACTTCATGGCTAACTTTGCCATATTGAATCAATGAACAAGTTCCTTATTGGATTTTTATTGCAGATAAAATTGACAGGGAAAATCACAAGGATATACTTAAAAATGGGAAGGAAATGTACGTTTACAATAAAAAGGTCTCTGAAGGTCTCTTGTTTCATAGGAAGGAAGCCGTCTTTATAGTGCATGAACTATAAAAAATGATTAAAATTGAAGAGAGACAGGAAGCTGATAATTTGATTTATCATCTTAATGGCTATGATTCATGAATAAATAATATAATGGTTTATGTCTCTCTTGTAAAAGAAGTAGAGAAGAGCAATTTGTCTAATAAATGACTTCAAAAATTACAGCTGAGTCTTGTTTGCCACGTTTGTTCTATTTAAAAAGAATGAGTGAGTATCTTATTTCTTATTACTTACTAGGACATTTGTTGTATTATTTATAAGAGTCAAAAACCTTAACTAAAAGCCACTCATCTCTGACCACAGTCTCCCATTAGCTTTAAATTCAGGAAAGAGAAAAGGATTGATCACTAGATCAATAAATCTAACCTTGGATCTGACTAAAAGCTTCCTTTAACCTCCTTCCTCCAGCATCCTTTTTCAAAATTAAAGTATCCCCGTTTTTAATTATTTAAGAGCATGTCAATTTTATAGTAAGGCCCTGTATGACTGCATCATACAAGGATTTCTTCCTTATACTGCAAGCCCACCAGCATCTTTAAAAGGAAAGCATTTAAATCATGATAATTTGTTGGTTTGTTTTTTTTTTTTTTAAGTTGAATGTGCTGCTATAAATATACCTACCCTGCTCCAAATAAACCCTGGATTTCATCAAGACAAATGCTGAGGACAGGAAAATCAAGAAGAAATGTGTATTCCCAATTATCAGACACACAAACTACCCCAAGCCCATCGATGATTCTGCTGGAGCTGAAGTCACTCTGTATCGATGGCCCCAGGACAATGAGTGACATTGTTACAGACCTGCAAAAAGTCATTCCAGGCAAAAGCAAACTCCAGAGGGCACAATTAATGGAAAGAGTGTTTAATTTTTTTCTAAACCATCCTGTAAAAATAACTTGTATATGTAGTTTCCCCAGTGTGCATCAAGAGTCTGACCATTTTCCCCCCCTTATATCAAAATAATTTATGAAAATCAGATATTTTTTTAACCAGAAGCTGTCCACACCAATTCAATGCACTCTGTTTCCACTGTGCTGCTATGGGACAACCTTCAAAACAATTCAAAGCACATATTGCAGACACAATTCCTGATGCAAAGCTGGTTGGGTGCCCCAAAACTATGGCCAGAGTCACCAGCTGGATTTATGATCTTGCTCAGCCACTGGGCTGCTGCATAATCTTGAACACGTGATTTTGGCACATCTTTGCACCTTTCCTTGTTCCTCTTTAAATCTTCATCCTGAAGAATGGGGGATTTCTGTCTTGGCAGGATTTGGGCTGAGAAGAGAGGCTGTGGACTCCTCATCCTGGGAAGTGTTCAAGGCCAGGTTGGATGGAGCCTGGAGCAACCTGGGATAGTGGAAATTCTTCCTGCCCATGGCAGGGGGAGGAACTGCATGATCTGTAAGGTCCCTTCCAACCCAAACCATCCTGGGATGCTGTGAGTCTGAAAAATGGAAGTTCTTACCATGTTTTTGAGGCTAATTTTTAAGAGGGTTTCAAAACTGAATTCAAGACTTGCTTGCCTTGGGTCGAGGTGTTCTAAGGTGGTACTGGAATGAGCAGCACTAATAGGGCTGTTAATGACAGCAGTGGGAAGAAAACATTAGGATGACAATTCTTGGCATTTTTAAAACCAGTCCTAGTAGGTTTATTAAAGTAGAGAAGGAAAGAAGAGAAAAAGAATTTATTTAAACAAAATAGACCTTTTGAGTTATTCAGTTTCATAAAACAGGTACAGTTCATGCCATGGATCTTGCACAGACTGCATGTGTGACACAACTCTGTCATTAGGGACAAATGTCACACAGGTGGACAAAAATCAGGAAAAAATAGTGGGAACTTTCACATAATCCCATTTATCAATACTTTCCACATATGTTTTCTCTAAACTAATGCAATTAGCTGCCCCACTAATTTTTAAGACACTATTTTTATGTACCACACCTTCTTTCCCCAACTGCTGTATTATATAGGTTTCCTAAATTTGGAGTGCTCAAGATGTTTTTGGGTAAGTGATGCATCAACTCATGTCAAAACAATGTAGGCTGCATCCAAAATGACACTGAAATGCAATGTGTTGGGGAATGATACCCCAAAAAAGGTTTTCTCCTGGCCATTCATTTTGAAGGGACAAAACCTTCTGATTTTATTAATGATGGTGGCTTTCAGTAACTTCTGAAGCCCAGCTTTTGGTCAAAATCTAATTTTTATGGTCCTGCCATAAAAATAATGCTAATCCCTATCTAAAGTTATGAGCTTTTTGCCCTAATTAGGAGTTTCTGCAAGAGAATTTTCATCATACAGACTGCAAATATCTCTTTGTCACTCATATCTTGAACAGAAGCTTTTCTTTCATACTGCAGCCACCCAAATCCCAGCCCACCATCCCACCACGATGGGCAGTGGACAGGAGCAGAGCAATGATGATCTCTATGTTGCATCTGGAAAATGGCAGTGCCAGGGTAAAATAGACTTAGCAATAGAAAGCTGCCCTTGATAAAATACAGCTGATGCAAAAGGCAATGAATGGAAGCAGCACAAGATAAAAATTACAGAAAAAAAACAGGGTCATTTTTCTGACATCAGTGCTATTTGGACATGGAGGAGGGAGGATCTCAGCTGGGATAAGCCACTCCAAGTGTATCAATAAAGCCACACTGATTTCTAGCAGCTGAGAATTCATCCTGGAGCGCGCTCATCCATGTGTGATGCCATGGATTGATGTGTTAGCATTTTCTCCCTGGAGACTTTGGTTCCAAACCTATTTAAAACCCAGTGAAAACAAACGGGCTGGTCTCTAGGCAGATGTCCCTGGAAATCTGTGTACATCATCACAGTGGCAGCAGCTCAGTGGGAAGGGTTTTATCTGCTCAGGTTGGGGGTAAGGGCAGGGAGCAGGTCCTGCTGGAGTTGCATGGCAGAGCTCCTTTGGTAACTCCATGCAGGATGGGTTTGATGTCCACAAATCTACAGAATTCTGTACAAAGTAAAATGAAAATATTCAAATGGAGGTATTGCTTATTCTGAGTCTACAGTCTTGGAGCCAGACTCTACAGCACTGTGCTCTACTGCTTCTTGCCTGCACACAGATTCCCAAGGGATCAGTGATGGGTCCAGTCTTGTTCAGCTTATTCACCACCCTGGGTGAAGGGACAGAGTGTTCCTTCAGCAGGTTTGCTGGTGATACAGAACTGGGAGGAGTGGCTGGCACACCAACAGGCTGTGCTGACACTCAGCCAGACTGGGAAAGGCTGGAGAGATGGGCAGGGAGGAGCCTAAGGAAGTTCAAGAAGTCCTGGTACCCTGTCCTGGTAAAGAATAACTCCAAGCACCAGTCCAGGCTGGGGGCTGACCTGCTGGAAAGCAGCACTGTGGAAAAGGACCTGGGGTGAGCCAGCACTGTGTCCTTGTGGCCAAGAAGGCCCATCCTGGGCTGCATGAGGAAAAGTGTGGCCAGCAGGTGGAGGGAGGTGATCCTGCCCCTCTCCTCAGCCCTGGTGAGGGCTCAGCTGGGACTGCTGTGTCCAGTCCTGGGCTGCCCAGTACGAGAAACACAAGGAATGACTGGAGTAGAGGGGCTGTGAAGGTGGGGAGGGGACTGGAGCATCTCTCCTATGAGGAAAGGCTGAGGGAGCTGGGCCTCAGCTCTGGAGAAGTGACAGCTGAGTGAAGTGACAACCAATCAATCCATACAAATGGATTTGCCTTAAAGGGCAGGTGTCAGGAGGATGGGAACAGACTCTTCCCAGTGATGTCCTAAGACAGGACAAGGAGAACAGGCACAGACTGAAATACAGGATGTTCCATCTGAGTATGAGGAAAATCCTCTTTACTGTGCAGGGATGGAGGCCTAGAACAGGCTGTGTTGGGAGACTGTGGAGTCTCCCACTCTGGAGATGTTCAAAACCCACCTGGATGTGATCTTGTGCTTGAGCAGGGGGCTTGGATGAGATCCTCTCCAGAGCTCCCTTCCAATCCCAACCATTCAGTGATAGCCTCACCACAGGTCATTGCTGATTTTTTGATAGGGTCCTTCACATGCATGAAATTAAACACATGTGTAATTTGGCAGGCTTGGGGCTCAGTTTCAAAAGCATTTTGAGAGGATACAAAGGCTCCCTGTGGTCAAAGGAGAAGAAACAATGTGGTTGTTTGAGTTACAATTACACCATCTCACATTCTTTTGGCAGAGGAGCTGCGGGCCCAGTTTGGGACAGGAGATAAAGCGCACAGAGGGAACAGAGCTGCAGGTCACTGCTGCACCTCCTGGAGCTGCACCCTGAGGCCAGCCTGGAGTTTCCTGCCTGAACCCATATCCACTGAGTCTCCTGGGATTCCACCAACAACTCAGCAGCAGATCTGCCTGTCCATGTAATGTAAGTAATGCTTTTAGGGGCATTATCCATGCATGGTTTTCCCGTACATGGAATTTGGCAGGAAGCCATTCGACCGAATGCTTCACATTGCAAGAAAAATCAGCAGACTTGCTTTCTTTTTAAACTATACTTGTGAAAAAAAACCAACCCCCCTACTAACAAAGTAAGAAAGTTATTCACCATCACCTCAGGCTCAACCATGCAGAATCAGATTGTTAAATATGCAGATTTTTAAGGAAATATCTTCCTTCCCACTCTCCCACCCTATGCTTTATCATTTAAGCAGTGGCAGCTCCTACAGCAAAAACTGGGTATTTCATATAATGCAACAGTAACACAGAAACAGAGCTCCCAAGTCCAAGCACCATCTATCATAAGTAACTACATGATTATCTCTTCCAGACACTGATAAAATCCCAGTTTATGAGCAGTTTGCTTTTTACTGCTATTATACAAAATGAAAAGCTCTTCCAGAACCCCGCTGCTCTGACGACGATGAGTCTTCCTCCTCTCCAACCAAAATCTTTTCAGGACCAGTTTATACATGTTTGTTCCTGCACTGAGTGTTGTCCTTAACTTGAATTGTTTTTCCTCTCCCTGGTATTTAGTCCCCTGATATATTTATAGAAAGATCATATCCTCTTTCAAACTTCATTTTGCTTGGAATAGTAATGTTAGAAATAGACTGGCGAATTTACTGCAGTGGGTAGGGACGGAAACACACACACACACAGAGGCTAGAGCACTCATTTTAAAAGAAATGCAGAAAATACAGATGACTCAATCTTTAGTTAACAGTGCATTATTTCAATCATGTCAGCAACACGTGTCAACTACAATAGAAAAGACAGATCAAGTTCAAAACTGATTTTCAGAGGGGTTTAGATCTAACGACTATCCATCTATAGAAATACCAGAAAGCCTACCTGGAATTCCATAAAACTCTAGCCTAGGGACAGTACCAAAAGCCCACAACAAATATAATTCCTAAAAAAGAGAGCTGTGAAGAGTCAAAAGTACATTTAAACAGAGACAAGTTTGGGTGGTAAATAATACGCAGAAAAAGAAAGAATAATCAAGTCGCTATTTAAAAAAAACCTAGAAGGAAAATAGATTGAACATACTATTGTCTGTTTGGAGAAGATTTCATTCACAAAAATATTTTCTAGCTTTGCTGCTCTGGTACATCAATCCTGAGCACTCTAACTTTTGACTTGTAATGATATTCCTTCAGATACAGCTTCACCGAGGGAGGAATGGGAAGTGCATCGATACCATCATAAGTTGTACAGTTGCAAATGACCGTTCTACATATATGCTGGAGAGAGAAGGGAAAGGTCCTGTTCAGGGGGGTGGATAAAAGTGGTTCAAAGAACATACAGGAACTTGGATCTTTGTAGTGTTCTAGGAGTCCTGTGATGTCAGGAGAATGGAAGACACAGGGATCATGGGCATCAAAGCTGAAGTTGTGATTCCACTGCTCTATCCGGGCGTGGAGGGAGCGACTGTAGCGCCTGAAGCTCACGGAAAACAAATAGTCCTCCTGGGCAGAGTCTCGCAACAGAAATGTTCCCTCTGGCTTTCCCTCCAGCAGCGCCTCAGCTGCATATTTATCCATGACTCCCCAGTAGCAGGGGTTGTTATTGATCTGGAGGAGGTCTGGCACTAGGCAGTGGACATAATCAATCTGGGTGTGGTATTTCGGGGGTGTTTCCATCCGTAGCAGCTCGTCGTCCGTTTCCCACTTGGGCTTGTTTCGTTTTCGAGAGCTTGTGCACAGAGTTATGACTTCATCATCAGAGTCCATGTCACTCTCATCCCTACTGCTCCTTGCCACCTTACCTGTCACCAGCTCAGGCCTCGGATCACCCCGAGAGGAGCTGCTGTCAGTGAAGTCACAGGACTGCGAGGGAGAGTCCATTCCCCCATTGACAATCTCCTCATCTCTCAGCTGATCCTCCCTCTCCTCGTGCTGGGATAAATCAGCAATTATCCATTCTTCTGCCTTTGGACTTATAGGGGCCGTGTGCCTTTTGATCAGGTGCCAGCGGAAAGCCAGCTCTGAGCGCGGGGGGAAAGGACACTTATCCAGCATCAGCTCACTGATATGGATTTTCCTCTTGGATGGCAGCGCAGAGCCGTGCCGGCTGCTGCAGTTCTTTATGGGAAAGCACTGACCCACAGCATCCTGCAGCTTCTGCTTGAGAGAGCGCCCTAAAAACCTGTGCCCACAGGACCGGTCCAGATCCAGCTCGATGGATGAGCAGCTGTACTTCCTCTCTTGGCTCCTTAAATTAGTCCCCGACCTTCCTGCAGCGCTTGCTGTTTCAGCATCAGGACAATGTTCGCTTTTCTTGGACCAGGAGAGCTTTTTCCCACTCCAGACATACCCATCCTTTCTGTCTGCACTTCTGCTCCGGCTGCTTTTGGGCCTCACATCTGCGTTTTTCGCACTGCTGTCCTTGTTTTCTGCCATTGTGACAGCTTGGCTTCACAACTTGCCAGGAAACACACGGTGTTTCTTGTGGGGTTCTTCTACATAAGGAAGCTTCCTCCAGGCACTTTCTGGAAATATCTAAGGAAAAAGAAAACACAGCTCAGTTAACTGCTATGCACACACACAATGCAACAACAGTGCTGGTGGATACAGGACAACAGTGACAATTAATTGCTGACCATGTAAAAATCACGTGATTGAGGTGAATTCAGTAGCACACCCCACAAACACCAGCCTGATCCCAGAAAAAGCTCTCTTAACCTTCCCTTGGGAAAAGCATCCTTCTGAAAAAACTATCTTAAGAGATTTGTTGAGTTCTCATTCTGATTATGCAGCAGAGCAGAACGTTTTAGGTGTTGGCAAGCCCATTGTGCCAGGGCACATTTCAAAAAGAAACCCTTCCTGGGGCAGGTGATACTGCTTTAGCTGTTTATGGAGCAAATTCTGCATCTCTTCCAAATAACCTTTCAAGAAGGAACAAACCAGAACAGAAACAAGTAGGTCAGAGTACAAAGAGCTACTGTACCTAGATGATATGCCTGTTTGCTACTAATCCACAGGGTGGGATGCCAGAGATCTTTTTCTTAACTGACACTTTTGGGTCACTTTCAGGATTAAAAAAAAAAAAAAAAAAGAAACAACCCTAAATTTTATCAGTCACAGATTCTGTCAGTTTCTGAAAGCTGTTTTCCTCTGCCTTTTCAAAGGAAGGGAGCTAGGAAATACTGAGGCCCTAAGGGATTGAAATATCTGGGGCTTTACATACTGAAAAGGATTAAAACAATCCAGCCCCTTACTAAAAGCAATTTTAAAAGGCTGTGAAAGATGGAACTGCTTATTACTCATTAGAGAAGGAAGTTTACATTATTAAAATCAGTGTTGCTTTGAGACCTACAGTTGCTGATTTCATTTTCCTTTGTTTTTAAAGGTATATTGAATTCTCAAATAGATAAGAGGGTTCCTTTTGACTGCTGCACTTTGAAAAAATATGAAAAAAATTCTCTTTTGATTACTCAGTTGAAAGTGGAGCAGGATTTTTTCAAGATACAGTAGATAGCAATATGGTATGGATGCTATACCCCCTGAGGCATGGCAGGATATAGAAATATTTCCCATCACTTACAATAATCAGGATATTCTGTGATGCTCCTGCACCAAAACCATGCACAGCTCCTCTGTTGCACTGGGCTTTTTTTTTTTTTTTTCTTTTTGGCTGTGGGTTTTCTGTCGTGTTGTTTTGGGGTTTTGGATTTTTTTTTTACAACTAATTGACATGGCAAATACTAAGCAGGAAAAGAAAAGGGCATCCACTTCCTCTCTCCATTCAATCCATTCTCATCATCAGGATTAGCCAGCATGACACAACCTCTCTGCAGTCCCCCGGGGCTGCGCAGGCTGAGTTCGAGCCTCTGCTTTCAGTAAAAGAACAAGGCAGCCTTGCCAAAAGGCTCACATGCAATCTGTGGGCCAAATGCATCCCAGATGGAACTTTCACCCAGGAATTTTTCACATTGCATTCCTTATTTAAAACCCACAGACCTGAGAGCTGTGGGGGAAAGGAAAAGGCAGCAGGGGAAGGGAGGAGATATAGAAATGTAGAATGAAGGTAAGATAGGTTCAATATTGGAAATATGGTGGGAAGAAAAATGGCATTAAAGTAATGCAAGATGAATTTCACCTCACTGGTACCAAGAGGAATCACAGGAAAGGGTCCATATTTCAGCAATTACAAATCAAAGATTTAACTAGAAATTTATTTTTCTTCTCTCTGGGTTTTGCAAACTGCTTTTCAGTGAAAGCATGGCAAGACACAATGAAGACAGGAGAAAGGAAACATTTGCATATGAGACTCAAAACGTCTTTATTTAGACCAGGACTCATTGATTCTTTTTGGAATATTGATATTTTTCATCCAGAAATACCTAGAGTGAAGCATTGAATTTTCTCCACAATTCAAAAAAAATGAGGGGAAAAAATCAATCTCATTTACCCTAGTGATAATCTGAAGTCACTGAAGACAAAAAATTTTTAGATTCAATCTGTAGTAAAATACATTAATTGTCTATATATGGGATTTTTAATTGAACAGAGAGGTATCACTGAGGTTACAAAGTCAAGTACTTAAAAAATTAGGATACAACAGTTTGTAATTGCTTTCGAAACCTTCAATTACCTCATTCTGCTATTCAGCCCATATAAGGAATAAGAACATACAGAATTTGGGGTTTTAATTAAAAACTGTAAAACATACAAAACCCAAAAATGCCTGTTATCTCCTGACTTCAGCCTCCCAACTGAAAGAAGCTTGGGTTTTATGGAATTTCTGGGCTGCTGTTGTATTGAGCTGTAAAGCCACCTTCTCCTTTGTACCTTTCTCCTGTCATGAATCATTAGTGGTACCTGAACCCTGGAAGAGAAGCTGGGGAAGCAGCACGTGATGCTGCAAAGCCACGCACCATTAGCCAGAGCTGCTTCCCTGGGGTTTGAAGGGCTGCTGGAGCCCAGGCACTGCTTCTGCCACGTCAGAGCAGGAATTGCTAATCAGACAGAGCACTAGAGCTGTGAAAAGAGCAGGGAACAAATGAAGAAAAAAGGGATGTCATCCTACTAAAGCCAGGTTTGAACCTGACCATGTGTTAGAAACCCAAACGCCACAGCTTGGCATTACAGAGAGGGATCACACCTTCACACCCTTCTGCACCAGTGATTCACAGCCCCACCAATAAAACAGGGACCAAAAATAATTAAAGTGTCAGAAAGAAAAAGGCATAAAGGCCAGGGAAGGCATTCAGTGCTCTATTACCACTTCAGGCCATCCATCTAAAGCAGCTCTTCCTTTCACTGCAGCATCCAAGGGAAATGCCACGTACTTCCATTAACGGCAGGAGTGCTGCTGGAAGGGCAGGACAGGAGGGCAAGGATAAAAGAGAGGGAACACAGAGTGTACTTTTCCCTAGAGGGGAAGGTTAAATGGAGGAGTCCAGCAGCTCACATGCATCAGGTCTGAGCTCCTTTTGGGAGAAATAATGAATGTCCTGCCTGCAGAGGCCTTGTCCTGCTCGGGGACACTCAGGCATTTCTGATGATGGCAGCTTTGACAAAGCCCTTATGCTGGAAACCCTTTCCCCTAAGGGAAGAGCAAAGATAAAGACATGTGGGGGATGAGCAGAGTTCACTTCGGGCCACCCGACCCGGCTGGTTGTGTGAGGTTACCCAACACTGTCACAGCCACAGTCCCTGAGGACAGCCAGAGAGCTGGGTGGCTTTTGCTGTTGGATCTGTGCTGTGCCCAGCTCCCTCCTTCAGAGGTTCTTCTCTCTTGTCTGCAGACAAGGTGCTTTTTCTTCCAGGAGCTGATGCCTCTACCCTGAGACTTCAAGCCCAGACTGAAAACAATATCCAGTTGCTGTTTGGAGGGATAACAATATTCCCTCCTAGCCAGGGGTAGGCTGCAAGCCACAGCTGTGATAAGACAGCAACAGCCTCATCCTATGTCTAATCCATAACATCAATAGGAGAATCAAAACCATAACTGTAGACAACCTTTCTTTTAAAATTCAAATAAACTAAATTCAAATAAATTAAAGTTCAATAAATACTTGAATACTGAACTGCTTTAACCAGATACTTATGTCCTGAGCTGCTGGATCCTTGCCTCTAGCCCAACAGTCCCCTTCATCAAGCTGCTTCCCTTTCTGTATAAAGAAGGAGCAGATGGTGGGGGGTCTCCAGCCCGACCTCCCACTTGGAATGGGATTGCTGCCAACCTGGGCTCAGGGGAGCCATGGCATGGCCTGGCCATGTCCTGAAAACCTCCCAGGATGAAGGTCCCACCATCTTTCTGGTGCTCCCAGAGAGGAGCTGCACAACCCTCTTGGTGCAGGAAGTACTTGGAAAGTTTTCTGCCCAAGCACACGAAGCGTTGCTGTACTGAGCCTCTAATTAAACAACAAAAAAAGGCTCACAAAGAACAATGAATCAATTTTGGAATTGTTACAGAAGTTGATTTTGTAGAGCTGATAAAATCCTGAGAGAGAAGAGCAAGCTGCAATAAACTGGAGTACTTTTCTTTCATAACTTACATAAAAGTTATTTTAAAACAAAATCTCACCAGTCACAAGCTGCTTTCATTAATTTCACTCAATTAGATTTTTGCCACAAGACCACATTTTAAAATCTGACCTTCCTAACCTACTAAGGATAACAATAAATCTCAATTCCTCTGTCTAAATTATTTTTCTTCGGTTTTGGTTTTACTTTGATTTACGACACCATCTAAAAATACCTAAGCTTGACTCCAGAGGCCTTTACAGCAAATTAAAGCAATTATCACACACACAAAAGAGAAAGACTTTCTAAAGGTACTATTGTCAACCTAAATATTTCTTCCTTGGAAATACCCTTGATTTATCCCCGGAACTGTAGGAGGAGGGGGGCCATGCCCAGCTAACCCCAACACGGGGGATATTTTTTTCACTCCCAGGAGGTGGAACTGAGCTGGCAGCAGGTACCAAAGGTGAGGGCTGCTCGTATCTCCTGCCTTAATGAAGCTCTGCTCATGTGTGGCAGGAGAGATGCAGGCAGCTTGGCAAACCTCAGCAGCCTCTCCAGCACGGAATCAGTGAAAGCTTTATGGTCCATGACCAACACTCCGTGCTCCACCCAGAAACCGAGCAGAGCAGCGATTCCCGGCTCCCGCCCCGCTCGCAGCACTCACACCTATTAATCAAGCCAGCCCCAGTTCCCAACCGGATTTCAAAGCAGAACTTTGCATTTGGTGCCGTGTCACCCCGGACGCGACAAAGCCACAGCTCCTGCAGTCCCTCGGACAAGTGACCACGGGGTCCTGACACCCCCCTGAAAAACCTCCCCCCAATTTTCCTGTGCTGTTCAGAGAGTTCTCCCAGCAGGCAGCACCTCCAGACAAGGAAATTAGTTGTTACACAGAACAGAATGTAAAATGGCTTTTATATTGCAAAACACTTTAGGTGCAGTTTCTATCAGAGCCTCCAAAAATTAAAGTGATTAAGAAAAATAAACACATTTGACAGGCATTTGTCTCCATCCCAGGCAGTGGCTTGCAGCAGGAATAGCTTGGTCTTCCCACTCATTTGATAAGCAGTTCAGCTCCGAATCATTTCTCTAGAACACATTATCCTCGCCAGAAATCACGATTTACTGAAATATGTAGGATACACCCATGGAAAACATGTCTCTACACAGCTTCCACGAGGTTTAATAATGAAATCTGGCCATATTTCTGTATTTTTTTAAAAAGAAGTGTGCCTGCTTTGTAATCCTGTCACTTATTCATTCATGAAACTACCAGCAATGTGAGTGTTAGAGAGAAACACATTTCCAATATAAATAAATCACTCTGCTCACCCCAAGCACCAATAACCCTGCTGCAGAGCAGAACTGAAGATAAAAGGGTTTTGCCTGGAAGCAATTTTTTCTTAGAAACAGGAATAAACTGGGCCAGATCATTAAGCCTACATAAAGGGAAAACAGACAACGCTGTTTTTTCCTCTTTATTTCAGGTATGTCCAATTCTAGCATTTTTTTAATCTTTCAAGAGATCAGCCAGGATGCTTTCTTCCTATTTTTCAGCCAAAAAAAAACAAAACAAAAAACAAAACAAAAAACAAACAAACAAACAAAAAGCTTAATGATTTTTGCAGTGCAATCGCTACCTGCCTGACTACCACTGCTGTCAACTCCACCTCGCACACGCATTAGGATGGCTGGAATTCCAGAGTAATTCCATAATGACCATAAGGATCTCCAAAGGGGTTTGACCCTGCAGCCCCCCGCTGTTATGGGGGTGCTGCCCAAGGGGGAGAGTGAAGGGCACAGCCCCTCATTTGGGCTTTCCCTGCCGCTCCTGTGCCTCTGGAGGAGCTGCCATTAAATCCATATACAGAAGGATAAATGTGTGCCCTATTTGTGTTAGGATATAAACGTCGGGCACGGCGTTTTTCAGAGGAGGAGCAAACGGAGCGAACCCCCGGTGACAGAGGAGGACCCTGGACCGAATCCCCCCGGTGACAGGAGGACTGAACGCCCTGGGTGCCAGCAGAACCTGAGCCCCCCGGTCACTGGCAGCGGCTCAGCCCTGGTGACAGCAGACCCTGGACAGAATCTCCACGGTGACAAGGCTCAGTCCCCGGTGACAGCAGACCCCGGACCGAGTCCCCCGGGCGACAGAGCGCTGAGCCCGGCCCGAGCACCGCGGTGACACAGGGCGGACCCCAGGCCACCCCCCACCGCTGACAGGGGACCCCGGCCCGAGCCCCCGGTGACCGACAGGGACACGGACCCCGCGTCCCCCCGCTGACAGGAGACCCCGATTTCGCCAGCACCGCTGCTCGCCCCCCCCGCCTGCCGCCCCTCAGCCCCGTCCCCCAGCCCGACCCCAACTCACGATGCGCGGCGGGCCCGGCTCTCTCGGCTCTGCCCCCAGCCGGTGCCGGCGCTCGGCGGGCTCGGCGCTGGCAGCCGCGGCCCCTCAGCCGGCCGCCGCCATCCCCGCGGCCGCCCCGCCCCGCCCCGCGCTGACGGCCCGGGCCCGGCCCCGCTGAGGGCGGAGCGGCGGCGGCGGGCGCGGGAAGGCTCGAACGGGCGGCGGGCCGGCGGTGAGCGGCGGAGGGAGGGAGGGGTGGTGGGTACGGCCCCACCGGGACCCTGCTGGCGGTGCGGGACCTTTCCGGAGCGGAATGGGGGTCCCTGCCGGGCTCCGGCGGGCGGCTGGTGTGGCCTGCCCTGGGATGGCCGAGGGAGAGGCCCCGGCATGCCAGGCCCGTCCGGGCCTCGGTAACCCGTGTCCCCATCCCCGCGGTGTCCCCATCCCCACGCCCCTATCCCCGTGTCCCCATCCCCACGGTGTCCCCATCTCCCATCACCGTGATATCCCCATCTTTGGAATGTCACCGTCCTTACAGTGTTCTCACTTCCCACCCCGTGGCCTCATCAGCATGTCCCTCATCCCCGCAATAGTCAATGTCTCCATCTCCTATCCCCATGGTTTTTTCCTGCTGCCCCTATCCCTGTGGCTCCCCCTAGCTCTGTGTACCCATCCCTGCAATGTCACCATCCCTGCGGTGTCCCCCTCTCCCGTCCCCGTGCTCCCCTCCCAGCAATGTCCCCATTCCTATGTCCCCATCCCCACAGTGTCCTCATCTCCCATGCCATGTCCCCATCCCCGTGTCCCCATCCCCACAGTGTCCTCATCTCCCATGCCGTGTCCCCATCCCCTTGGTGTCCCCATCCCCACAGTATCCCCATCCCTGTGTCCCCACCCCTACAGGTGAGTGTCCCAGCAGCTCTCACCTTGTCACTCCATCTGATGCTCTTCCCGAAGTGTTTCCTTTTAACTGAGGTTGTTTCTCCTCTTTTTTCCTCTCCAGAAGCAGACAGGTGGGAGCAAAGATGCCATCAGCACAGAGGCCAATGCGGTATGGCCACAGTGAGGGACACACTGATGTCTGCTTCGATGACACTGGCAGGTAACAGCCCCATTCCCAGGCACTGAGAGAGGGATGGGCTTGTTCTGTCTGATGCTTTCCCAGGAATTTGGTATTAGGAAAAATTCTGTTGCTAAGAGAGTGGTCAGTCATTGGCACAGCTGCCCAGTGGAGTCCCCATCCCTGGAGGGATTTAAAAGCTGTGTGCATGTGGCACGTGGGGACATGGACCTCAGCAGTGCAGGGGGAATGGTTGGATGATGATCTGAGAGGGTTTTTTTCAATCTTAATGATTCTGTAAGTTTCTATATCAGCCACTGCTGTGTGAGATACTGGGATGGATTTATGGCCTGGCATGGTCCAAGAAATCCTTTGGGTTTTGCCTGTGCTGAGAACTGGCTGTGTGACATATTTAGGTGCTCTGAGTTTAGAAGTGATTGATTTATAACTTAAAGTCAAGCATATATATATATATATATATATATTCCCATGTGTATATATATATATATAGTAAGTATTATATATAAAACATTCTATATGCATATTTTATGAGAGTGACTTCATAGATTTTAGCAGAAATCAGGGTAGTGTGGGAGTAAATACGTTTGTGTATGCACTAAGAAATTAAAAATATAGTTGAAGGAATGAAATATTTGGATTGATATATTTTCATCTCTTCCTTGTGCTAGTTTTTGAGTGTATAAATACAAACCATATATTTGGTATTACCTTTTTATAGACTAAAAGGTAAACTGAAAAAAAAAAACCAACCCAAACCCTCTCAAAACACACTCAAAGGGTATACTCAACTTATATACTGGTTATGGTTAAAAGCCACATTATTTTATTCTTTTCTTAAGTTCATTATTATTGCAAAGACTGTTCATAAGAGATGGTCTGGTTCCCTTGAAACCACAAAAAGCCTCATTTGGTATTACAAGCAAACTCTTACAAAAGGAAGCAGATTCCTGATGTTAACAAATCCTGTGTCTCTCCACAGCTGCATTGTGACTTGTGGCAGTGATGGAGATGTTAGGATTTGGGAAAACCTGGATGATGATGATCCAAAGTCCATTAATGTGGGAGAAAAGGCCTTCTCATGTGCTCTGAAGGTAGGTTAACACAACTCCTCCCAGTTGTGGATTTACCTACAGGTTTAGTTTTGACGGCTCAGGGATGCTGCTTCTGTGGGTAACAATAAACAAGAATTACCTCTGACAATTCATTCTACCCCATACACATCTGTAGAGGAATTATCACTTAACTAAACTTTTGTCATGTTTTTTCCCCTCCTCTTCCTTCACATTCAGTTATATTCATTTCTTTTTGACTTTGATCTCCTTTCTGAGAAATAAACCCAGCAGATTAAGCTAATTATGCAGTGAACTTCTTAGGCTGTTTCAGTGTTTTCTCACCATGTGAGTTGCAGGAATTTTCCCAGCATAGGATGTGATCATCAAGTATTAGGAAGAAAGCCAAGAGGTTGTTTTATGTGGGCCTGTGTTAAAGTCCAAGGAATTATAATCTGTATTAATCAAAACTTGCTTTCACAAAGTAATTGTTTGATAACACTTTTTTTTTTTTAATAATTGCTTGATGTTTCACTCTCAAAATTGTTTGGCCTAAAGGTGCCTCTGACCCAGTGTCCCCAAAGTGAGAAGAGGATTTATATAATAGAAAATAATTATTTTTACTATGCATATTCATATATTTAGCTTGAGAATTGTCACATTATTTCCTTCATGTCCATTTTTTTTTAATATTACTTTAATTGCAGTGGGTCTAAAAGATGGTCTTTGTGGCAATTTTAGAAGACTTCCAGAAGCCTACATCACAGGCTTACATATTTTACAAATATTGTGTATTTAACCTGGCAGTGATAAAGAGAAATTTTAAAATTGCTTTTCAACTACTTGTGATTTTGTAGAGGAGTATGAAAGAGGAAATAAATGAGTATTAACATATTTGTATTGTGTTATGAGAATTACCATTTGAGATCTTATTCAGAATTACTGCCTTAATTGAATCCTCTTTCTTACGTACTTTTTAACAAACCTCATGTATCTATTCCTCAACACCTGTAAAATCTATTTTCATCATTGATTTTTAGAGTATTTTGCTGTATATTTCCATCACATTAATTATTGTTTCACAAACCAAGTGAGTTGACTTGATTGGGTTCTCTTAGCAAATCAGTGGCAGAGCCAGGTCTTAATAAAACTATTTAAGAATAGGTGAGCAAACTACTTGGAAAAATTGAAAAGGGTGCTCCTAGTTTTGAGGGATGTTTTATTTTTAAACAGTGAGAGGCTTAAATGTCAGGAAGTCCTTTTTCCAAAATTACTCTTCATTAGTGAAATGTCATGAGGGACTGTTCTGAGATGTTGATGTAATCTAGGTAATAAATCTAATCACTTATTTTTTAGTTTATTCACTACTGACTGCTGCTTACTTTACATTCAGGATTTTTACTATAATTTTATACACTTTAACAAAAAACCCCCACCCCAACAAAACTGCCTCCCCCCAAAAATCCACACAATAAAAAAGAAAATGAAACATTTCTTTATATTTATTGCTGTGTACAGCTGAGGAATAGTACTGTCACTGAAAGGGGTATTATTTTCCAAGTATGGGATAATAGTTTCTTTTGTTTTGCACTTATTTTAAAATCTGGATTAATTTTTAGTAATGTCTACCTTCTGTTTTCTGCAAAGAGCTGAGTTATAGTTCATGAATTTCTCATCTTTCTCTGGTGGCATTTAACTGAGAATTCCAGTCCAAGGGTGCCCTCTCCTGATGCTGCAGGAGATGAATCTGAGTAACATGAAAGTCAGTTTGGTTAGAGTTAGATACTGTGCTTATCTGTATTTTTGGGTAGAAAAAATACAAGTTAAAGAGTATTTCCCTTACTACTCTTACTGTCAGACCTTTTTGGAATGAATAAAATTAATCTGCCAAAATATTTGGGACATCAGAGCTGGATTTTTGTCTCTGTGGCATAAATGTGTTTTAACTGACAGATTTTATGACTGATTTTGTTGTCAGAATGGAAGGCTGATCACAGCAGTCTCCAACAACACTGTCCAGATCCACACATTTCCTGAGGGAGCTCCAGATGGGATCCTCACTCGTTTCCCCATGCACGTCAACCACGTCACCTTCAGTCCTGATGGCACCAAGGTTGCTGCTGGATCCAGGTGATGTGGGCACCACTCAGAAACTTCCTCACAGGCTGGTTGTTACCAACGAGGTCATGAGCCCACAAACCTCTGAGGGCTGCAAAGAATTGGAAAATGCCTTCAGGGGTGGAGGGGAAGAAAGGAATGAAGAGGAGTTAAGGAAACAATGCTGTGGGAGATACTTGATCCACCAAGTAGTTTTATACAGAAGTCTGGTGTTGTGAAATAATTTATTTTCTTTAGGAGGCTGTAGTGTTTTTAGCTCTCAGTCTGAAGCACAAGTGTTCATCCTTATGGATGTCTCCTTTCACTGAGGGTTTTGTCACTGGGAGCTGAGGATGATGTCCCAGCTGCTCAGGATCATGGAGCTGCAGATCAATGTGCACATCTAAAAGTTAGATTGGTTCTGATTTGTGTGAGAGCTTTGAGTCATTCTCTAGCATAAGCATCACTGATCTGCCAAATGATAACAGATGACACTTTCAAGACTTGCCTGAGGGGAATTTAATATGTAGTTCTGTTCTTTTCTTTGAGCAGCACGTGTGCTTTTACAGAATATACTCTAGTCCTTTAACAGAGGAGGCAAAATTGCCAGCAGGCAATGTGTTTTTTGTGAGTTTTTTTCATGTATTTAAGGCTCAGGTGATTCTTAATTGGATTTGGTGAACTCTTTGGGCAGTCATAGCTAATTCAGGCTGTCTGCTTGCCTCTCTTCTGGAATTTTGCTCCACAGGGGAGATGGCAGAGATCTGCTTCCTGATTCCTCTAAGTGTGAATTGAACCAGAAAAGCATTTTGGATGAACATGCTGGACTGTGAACTCTGGCAGCAGCTCCTCCAAAACTGGGAGGCTGGGCAGTAACCACTGTAATCTCCAAATCTGACAGGGATCATGGCTCTGGGCCCTCTGCCAGTGCTTGTTTTTGAGAGAACAGCTCTGCCCCAGGATCTGACTTTGATTAGAGAGATTAGGCAGACAGCAAACCCTCTGCTGGTTCTAAAACTTTTATAACCCCTCAGTACTCATGCAGCCTGGCTGGGGCTCCCACAGTTTTAGGAAAAAGAGCTCACAAGACTGTCAGGCCACCCCTCAGTGAGGTCTTCTGTCTCATACTGCAGGAGAATGGTGAAAGCCATGAAGTGAAGGAGTGCAGCTGAGAAGAATTGCTTTTATTTGTCCCAGATTTCTCCATTTTTATATGAAATCTTCAAACTTCAGTTGTATGTAAATTTAACATCCAATTGACTGCCAAAGTTCGTATGAACTACACTAAAAAGGTTAAAAATAATGGTTAACCCTATGGAATTAGATCCTAAAATGAAATTTCTGAGAGTATTGCAATGAGATTTGAGAGGGTGTGCTACTGGAAGTTTATCACAGAAGCTCTTTGTTTTAGGAGTTAATATTTTGAGTTAAACTGCAGCAATGGCTGCAATTTTGGAAGCAGGAATGAAATTGTAAAAATTCTCTTATTTTATCTAATACATTAAATAGTCTTAAAAATCCTGTTAAAAAGTCACACAAAATAAACTACTTGCACCATCTTTTTTTTAAAAGCTACTTGGCCAAATAATTATAGTAATGAATATTGGTCCCACTCAGCAGTTAATTCTTGTTAAGTCATCAGCTCTCTGCTATCTGAGCAGAGATTTTTATTGGCTCATGTAAAATATTATATTGAAGAAGTATATGGTCTGTGTGTGCATAATATCTCCTTCAAAAAAAAACCATATTTTATGAATTTTGACATGAACAAAAATAATTTTCTGATAAAAACAGTCTGGCCTGACTTCTATTGTAACAAGCCTCAAGATTCTCATTTTCCATTACATCATATAGTGTTGAGAGCTGTAACTTCCCCAAAAGATCTTTAATGCCCAGTTTTTATTGCCATAAAAACCTAGTTTGTCATTGTTAATAGCAATGTTAACAATTTGATGTCATTGTGATCTGCAGTGACTTTATGATCAAAGTTGTGGAGGTGGCTGATTGCAGCAAGCAGAAAACGTTCCGAGGACACGATGCTCCTGTTTTAAGCCTTTCTTTTGACCCCAAGGATGTTTACCTGGTAAAAAAAAACCCTTTTCTTATTTGCATTCTGCTTTGAATCTCATTTTCTCTGGGGGGAAAAAAAAATTGAAATGTATTTTTTACCAAAAAAAGCAACCAGTGACTCGGCAGATGAGACAACTTCATTTAATCTGACCTTGCTGGTGATGGAGTCTGTCACAACTTGTTGCCTCCCAGGAGAACTCAGTCTTTGCTCTACTAATCAGTTACTGTCTGTGTTCTTCTGGAATCTAATTTAGAGGAGAAAAGGTGCCTCACTGAAGAAATTTAATAATTTTGAGCCTCTTTGGCAAATAAATAGCTCACTAGAATATGAGGGTTTGTAATTACAGCAGCTTGGGGCTGAGTACAATTATCGAGATGACAGCATTGGAAAGTTTTAAATCTTAAAGTGGTTTAAACAGGGAGGCTTTCTTCTTAAAGCTGCATGTGTATCCTGTGTCTGTGGCATTGGTTACAGAGATTTTTTCCATTTTGTAGCATTAATTTCTCTATGTCTTTAATTATTAATTTGTTTACTCCATTCTCTTACCGAGGCCTCGGCGAGCTGTGATGGTTCTGTCAGAGTCTGGAACATTGCAGATCAGGTAAAGGCTGCCCTTTCCATGGGAAATCTTCCTTAAGAAATCCAGCATTTCACAGACAGCAAGAAGAGCTGGACTGAAATAACCCTCCTGGAGTAGGATTTTCCTTTTGGGGATGAAATCTAGCTGCACTTCACAGAATACTTGTATCTGCTTCTGGGAGAAATTCCAAAACCTGATTATGAAATGTTGCCTGGGTAGCTGTGTTTTGTTCTTCCTGCCTGTGAAATCCCTGATTCCTTCCGTTCATCTCTCCTAATTGGCCAACACTGTGAGTGCCAAGGACAAAATGAGGATAGCAACAGACAGCAGATTCCTCATTTCAGAATTTCAGCTCCTTGCTTTCAGGACTGAGGAATTTTGATTATAATAAACAATTTATTAACTGTAGCAAACACATTTAGCCTCTGCTCTTAGAACTCTTAGGAAATTGAGAATTTCAGGTGAAGGCTTTAATGAGGCAGTTCTGCATATGGATATGGCATTAGTTCTGCTAAATGCCACTGACTGGAATAAGAATCCCTGTGGAATTATTCCTGTAAGTACAGTTGAAAATATACCCCCCACACTTGTGGCTTGCTTTAAAATGACACAAGCATAGTTCTGTGAAATCTCATGTTTCAGACTGACAGTGGGTGCCTTCTGGGGAAATTATACTGGGAATGTTCCAGGATTTGGGCAGTTTGATGCATGAATCTGTGCTGTGATTTGAGATTACAGCCATTCATTCTTTATACTTCTGGGACCATATTCAGGCTGCTGTGTGTCACCTTGCTGCAGTTGATCTGGGTTTGACAAATGCTTTTTGGCCACATTTCTCTATAACCTAAAAATAGATGGGCTCATTTGTTCTGGACTTGATTAAAAATACATGTTCTGTGATCTTATTTCTGTTACAAGTAGTTTTATTGTCATTAAAATAGTTTCAGGGCTACATTGACAAATTATTTTTAAGGCAGTATGTACTACTGTATTTTGATGAAAGAGATTATTTCAGTTCAGATATATTTCTTCCTTTTGTTTTTTTTTCCCCCACCCTTTTCCTTTAAGAATTTGTACTAAACAGCAGATTTTTGCTGAGCTATAACACTTATTTTTTTTAAATTTTGTTTTCAGACATGCACGACAAGCTGGCTGCTGCTGCAGAAATGTAATGATGTGATAAATGCTAAATCAATCTGCAGGCTTGCCTGGCAACCTGGCACTGGCAGGGTAAGTGACATTGTTTTATCACATCTTAATCCTTCTCTTGCCTCTGAGTCCAATGGTTGAATTCAATCTGGGCAAGCCCAAACTGCACCTCCTGGGAGTAAGGAAAATATTTGGGGTGAAGTTTCCTTTTGGGAAAAAAAGCTGGAGATGGCTCCTTGTTTAAGCTCCAGACTGAGTTTGGCAGAAGTCCTGCTGTCAGCCCTAACCAGCATTAAACAGTCTTGGTGTGTTGAATAGGAAGGAACATTGTACATGAGGAAAGTAATCAAATTGTTCACAGCAGAGCATCAAAGGAGTCCTGTCCTTCTCTGCTTTAGGTAAATTTTGTCCTGGTCAGTAAATATTTCCTCAGTAAGTTGCTCCCTTTCTTTTCACCTGAAGATCAAAGTTGCAGGAGGGTGTAGCCAGGTGGGGGTTGATGTCTTGTCCCAGGTCACAAACATCAGGACAAGAGGAAATGGCCTCAGTTTGTATCAGGGGAGGTTTAGATTGGATATTGGATATTAGGGAAAATTCCTCACCAAAAGCATTGTCAGACCTGGCATCTGCCCAGAGCAGTGTGGAGTCCCCATCCCTTTTCTAACCTGAGTGATTCCATGATTCTTCAAAATCCCTGGCTGCTATGACAGTGTTTTATGTATCAATTTTCCATGGAAGAATGAATGTCACCCTCAGGACATTGTTTCATTATCCATATTGCATAAAACCAAATACTTTCCATCTTTAGGCTTATTCTTCACACACATGTATTTGAAATGTAAGCAGTTGTCTTGCTTCTCTTACAAAACAAATTGTTAGAATCCTAATAAAATAAATCCCAAAGAAATAACCAGCCAGTAGCATTTATGTAGTTTTATGGAAGATGAAATGAGCTGGTTTAGGAATCAGCTGTTCAAATCAGATTTATTGAGAAATTGTAATCTGATCAAAAGGAGTTTGGGGAGGGAGGGCATAGAATCAGCTAAGCCTTGTGCTCAGGGCTTTGAAAACTATGTGTGTGTGTCATGTTTTGATAAATACAAACTTATAACCTTATGGTGCAGTTTTCTGCCAGAAGGAAATTAAGATTACAGTAAAAACAGGAATGTTTTGCTCTGTTGCATGTGGAAAGCATTAAAGGACCTTGTAATTTAAATTACTTCAGCTTCTTCTCTCAGTTGGCATGGCTGGGATGTTAGAGAGCTGTTAAATCCTGAGGCAGTCACATCTGTGAGGCTTCTGAATGAAGGAACTGTGCTGTTTGAGTGTTCTGTTTGACAGGTAACTTGTTCTAAATTGTGTAATATTTTCCCTTTGAGCAGCTTCTGGCAGTTCCTGTAGATAAAGTTGTTGAACTGTTCAGAAGAGAAACCTGGGATAGTCAATTCAATCTCTCAGATTCCTCCATCACAGAGGTAGGTGCAGAAACCAGGGGCTTGTGAAATACTCTGTAATTTAAATGTTATTCTGCTAGAAACTGTCTTCTGCACAGTACCTCTCCCTTCCCTGGCACCCTTCTCTTGGTAATGATTGTTCACATTTTCTGTTTAATTTCTGATCCTGTTATTTTCTGTTGGAAACAGAGCAGAGATACTGAGTGGTGTCAAACACCTTCATGTGGCTCTGATCCCCCTCTTTCATTCACAATAATCCACCAGGTCTCTAAAGTCTCCCAGTGACTCACCCACTGCAGCTGAAGAACATCTGTTTTCACAAATTGCTCTAAATACAGAGCTTTTTAGAGAAAATGTTAGGACTATTATTTCTGTACAGGGCAGAGATGTCAGTTGTTCACTTTATATTTTATTGAGCTGAAATCTAGTAGACCTGACTGTGCCACCTTCTTTCTTTTGACCTCACTATTTGCTTGGGAATCTTTGGGTTGAAGAGAATCACCTTCTAGTGTTATTAAGATGCAGAATACACAGCCTTGGATTTTAATTTATGGGACTGTATTAAGTTCAAAATAAATAAAGCTATGTTTAGTGCTGAGATTGCAAAATGCATTCTACTTCTTTCTGCATGTCTAGAATTGGGTTTTGTTTTGCCTCATGGCACTGTTCAATGACAGAAGATGCATAGTCTGAAACAAAAATAGGTGTGCTATCTTAAAGAGTTTTTTAAAGCAACCATTTTTATAATAGTTTTCAAAGGAAAAAAGCTACTTAACTCCAGCCCATATACAGGAGGCTGAATATGGTCTGCTAAAGATGATTATTAATTTTTTTATTCCAGATTATCTGTTTTAAGCTGCAGAATAGGAATTCTGTGCATCCATTGGTCACTTTTGATTATTATTTGTTTTATTTTTTTTCCTTAGCCCTTGAATGTTGTGGTCTGGTCTCCTTGTGGGCAGTTTCTGGCAGCTGGAAGTGTGAATGGGAATATAGTGGTGTGGAATGTGGAAACCCAGCAGTGCATAGAGAGGTATTCAGTGTTGTTCCATAAATCCCCAAGTTCATCCCTTTTTCTCAAAATAGAATTTCATGGTCTTTTCTGTAAAACTTCTTTGTGCAAATGTAGAACTCTGCCTCTTGAGAAACCCTGATGAGATTGACAGGGTTTTCTGGTTTAACCTGTCAGGCACCTTAAGGAAGGGACTTGAATGTGGATTTTGTTCAAATCTTTCTGTGTGTTATCTGCTATTATTTTTTAAACTGATGATTGATTAAAGGGTAGTTTTGATGGAAACAAATATTCCTCACCAGACACCAGTAATATATTTTTTAGAGGGAGAGGGAAACACAGGTCAGTCAGTCAGCCATTCTCACCTGTAGGCCGAACAGGACAGACTGGCAAATTGCAGTTTAGTTAATTAAAGCTCTTAAAACCCCCTAAATATTCCCCCCAATTAAAATCAAAGATATTATTAAATGAGGTAGAGAAGAAGAGAATTGTCTGAATATTGTGTGTAAGAAACATGATTGTAACTGCAATCTCTATGTTAAGAATTATAGAGAGACTTTAAATAATTTGTAAATAATTAATGTATGATTTTTGTAAGGATAAAGGTTGGAAAAGATAGAGGAATAATTTTTCAGTTTATTCAAGAGAAACAAATAATGTTCTTTCTATAACTGAATGGTTGTGAAATAAATGAGTGTTGAGGAGTTCCTTTGTCTTCCAAATGTGCATCAGGAAGCTGTTGTTTTAAGAATATGATTCTGATTGATTTTTAAACCTTAAATTATTTTCTTCATAGAAAAGGAAGACTTGCTCTATTTTTATAGCAGCTGTTTACTCTGAAGGTGACCTATTAATTATCTTATTATGTGTAATATCACTTTCTTGTACTAATTAAATTTGCCACTTTTTGCAATAACTCTTGGAGGGGAACATTCTGCCCTGAGGAGCTTACTAAAATCCATTCTTTTCATATTCTTTTAGGATGAAACATGAGAAAAAATACTCAATTTGTGGACTGGCATGGCACCCTAAATATAAGCAAATTGCTTACACAGACACTGAAGGAAATCTGGGGCTGTTGGAGAATATTGGTGATGTAGAGAAGCCAAATGACAAGGTGCTCAGTACCAATGACCTCTTGAATTAATATCATTATTTAGGTTATAAGTTATGTGGAACACTCTGTTTTGTGCTTTGCAAGTTCCCTCTTGTGTGTTAATTTATTTCTTGAGTTCCATGTCCAGAGGAAGTTTTGTGCTGATAGCTGATCTGGTTGTAGGTTGCCAGTGCAGTGGCCAAAGACTACAATGATCTGTTTGATGGAGATGATGATGATTATTTAAATGGGGATACCATTGAACCACCTTCTTCCCCAAAAACTGGAGATCATGAGGATGATGCTGATGACCTTATACAAGTCCCAGGCCATGTGAGACGGGCAGTAATTGATGATGATGATAACTCACTAGGTACACAATTTATTTTATTTTCCAGAGCTCTTTTACTGGGATAATCATTTAGCATCCTCTACTCAGATATATTCTGCTTTCTTTTTGCAGAGAAATCTAGACTGTTTTTAATTTTTTAAACCTGTATTCTGTCATAACACTGTGTGTAAGATTTTTTTTTTTTTTTAACTTCTAGATATTGGGTTGATAAAAGCTAGTTCTGGCCTTCTTGAAAAGGAGGATGATGGTGATGATCAGACTGGTGGCTTTCCAGCTTTGCCAGCATCATCTACACAGCAGCCTTTCTATGATGGGCCAATGCCAACCCCCAGGCAAAAGCCCTTCCAGTCTGGCTCCACTCCTGTGCATCTCATGCATCGTTTCATGGTAAATTCATGTGGTTATTTAGATTTGGATGCTTCTTTTATATTTAATGTTGTCTTTTTTGTGTTGTGTTTTAACCTAATCCAAGATTTATTATTTTTTTTAGTACTTTGCAGTGTGAAGCTAAATAATGGAAAGTAGCTTTGTTTTCATGCAAGGACTCCATTATGTTTTGGTTTACATTTCAGTTGCTATAGAAATAAATACTTTGCTTTAAGACAAAAGCAATCTATGCAGTTTGTACTTGTGCTACTCAATTCTAGCAAATCCATTAAAAAATTTCTTTTAAGTCAGAACTGTGGATATTTTTGTGCTATTAAGACTTGTATGTTAATAATTCACTATTTCTTTCTATCTGCAAATTCTATACACTTAATTTGGTAAGGAGAAAGGTGGCTGAGCAGTGAGAGTGAAACTACTTTCTGCCCAATCCAGCTGTTTTAGGAGCCACGAGTCCTGATCACAAAGCTCTTCAATCTTTCTCCAGCTCTGGTTCCAGATAAAAGAATTACAGCAGACTGGTTTAGGGCAGTATATGCCAGAGATTTAGAGCACTGGATTTGATGTTGTTTTGGGTGTGTGTGGTTCCTTTTGTCAGGTGTGGAATTCAGTTGGAATCATTCGCTGCTACAATGACGAGCAGGACAACGCCATCGACATCGAGTTCCACGACACCTCTGTGCACCACGCCACACACCTCCCCAACTCCCTGAGCCACACCATGGCTGACCTCTCCACTGAAGCCATCCTGCTGGCCTGTGAGAGTACAGAGGAGCTTGCAAGGTGAGTCATGGCCTTGCTCTGCAAAACCCATAATAAGGAGCTGCTTTTCACTTGTTTCAGGTATTTCGGCTTTTATTATCAGCTTCTATCAATTTTGAGCTTTTTGGCTTTTGATCAGTCTTTTTATTTATGGGACCACTTTCAAGGAGGATTTTAGCCTCCACCTACTTGAAGACTTCAAGAGTATTGAAAAATGTCATTTGTTTCTTGAGAATTTCTTCTTAATTGCCTTTTCAAATATATATATACTGAAACTTCACACACTGCAGGCTCAAACGGAGCTGTAAACATGAACCATAGTTTTTCAGTCTGCTCAGATCAGAGATCAATCATAAGGGTTCAGCTATTTCTTTTCACACTGTTGCTAAGGGGATGTTTGGAGATACACATAAGAATTTCAAGTGTGAAGAACACAAGTTTATGAAAACCACAGAAAGTTTTAAGCAGCTGGGCCAGCTAAACTCTGTTCTTGCATTTAAGAACAAACAACTATATTTTATTGTTGGTTTATGGGGAAATATCTTGAAGAAAAAGCTTTCTTCTTATTTTCACACATACAGCCTTGTGGTAGGTTGAAAAGCACCCTTTAAAAGTATTGTTTGTTACATTCTGGTTGTCTGATTTTGAAAGTGTCAGTTTTTTCTCAATGGAAGTGAGTAACCTCTCAAAAGACATGATGTCTGTGGATTGGTCATAGGCAGTTTTCAATTATTAAGAACTGAAGTTTCTGATATTTTTTCTCTTTGAAAGATAGGATAACATGACTGACTGTTAATGGGGGCTGACATTCAGAGTGCCAAGGAGGACATTTACCTGCTCCCATCTAAAAAAATCTCCCCTCAGGCCTCTTGACTGTCTCTGCTTCAGGCTTTAGAGATTTTAAATCTACAGTACTGGAGGTCAAACTGGCTCTTCAGTTTTTGAATAATAAGAGCAACAGCTTTGCAAATTACCACTTGAAATTTTCTGTAGTTGCATCTGAGAGCTACATCTTCCATCTGAAATCTGTAGTTCCATCAGAGATCTCTGATAAAAATTTAACATACTGGTATATTTTCAGATATTTTGTTTACTTCATGTGGAGATGTTTGTTGGTTCTTTGTCTCTGCCTTAGCAAGCTCCACTGCATCCATTTTGGCTCCTGGGATGCCAACAAGGAGTGGACTGTGGATATGCCAAAGGATGAAGAGATTGAGGCCATCTGTCTAGGTCAGGGCTGGGCTGCCTGTGCCACCAGTGCCCTGCTGGTCCGTGTGTTCACAGTTGGAGGAGTTCAGAGAGAGATCTTCAGTCTCCCAGGCCCTGTGGTGTCCATGGCAGGACATGGAGAGCAGCTGATGGTTGTTTATCACAGAGGTATTTTTTCTCTTTTGTCTTTTTTTGAACTGGGATTGTTTTCAATCTTCACCTCTCACTGGCTTCACACACTGATTAATTTGTTTGTAATCACCAGAGAGTGTTTTTCTTCATGGTGTTTCTCCTTTTCCTCTTCTGGGTGGTGCTTTTATAAGCACATCCATCATAACCCATTGACCTGTGACTTCTGACAGAAGAGCCTGTGTTTCATATTGAGAGATTAAACAGTAGGGAAAGGGAGAATTTTGCAACAGTGGGTTTCAGATGTGCCAGAAGGAATTACTACAGGAAATTAAGGAATTTGTTATGCACATGTTGTGTGTCCAAAATATCAAATAGTTTTGTGTCTGTAACACTGCATTAGAATTAATTTTGATTCTAAACTAATTTTGTCAATTCTTCTGTTTTCTAACACAAGCATTGAACAACTTCTTCCTAGGTACTGGGTTTGCTGGGGACCAGTGCCTCGGGGTACAGCTGATGGAGCTCGGAATGAAGAAAAGACAAATTTTGCACGGAGATCCTCTTTGTCTCACAATGAAATCCTATTTGGTGTGGGTTGGATTCTCTGCAGAAGGTATGAAACACCTGCATGAGAGGTGTTGGGAAATATTGACACTGCTGGGGGGATTACAGGAAAGCTGGAAAGGGACTTTGGACAAGACAAGGGGAAATGGCTTCAAACAGCCAGAAGGCAGGGTTAGTTGGGATATTGGGAAAGAATTGTTCCCTTTGAGGGTGGGCAGGCCCTGGCACAGGGTGCCCAGAGAAGCTGTGGCTGTTCCTGAATCCCTGGCAGTGTCCAAGGCCAGGCTGGATGGGGCTTGGAGCACCTTGGGATAGTGGAAGATGTCCCTACCTGTGGCAGGGGGAGGAACAAGATGATTTTTAACACCCCTTCCAAACCATCCTGTTATTCTATGGTGAAGTTTGGCTAATTAATGCTCTTTCAATAATGTAGGTTTTGGAACTTGAACTTTTTCTTCCAGTCTCCTCAACAATAAACAAAATTCTATTTTCTATTATTTCAATATATTTGTCAGAAATCTTTCATATTATCCCATTCAAATGTTATCAGAACTTGTTCTCCTGATTGGTTTTCCTGCTCAGCCAAAAGACATAAACTTGTGTTAATACATCATAAGATCACCCCAACCCCCTAAAGTTTGTAGCTTGGGAGGACCTTTTATAATAAACATAAAAAGTAATAGCTGATTTCCTTTGGGAATCTACCCAAGCAGTATAAATTCGATTTGTCCATAAAATGTTTTAATTTTGAACTTGTCAGTTGACCAGCAGTGACGCTGGCTGACAGAAGGTGGCGCGTCTCTCCAAGGAAACTGCCTTTTCCAAACTCATTTGTGCTGTGCCTGGGAGAGAGGATGTCCTCTCTGAAATATGTAAACCATCATTTCCCAGCTGTACCCACCACTCCCATCTTGCTGGCTTGTAGTTTGCTGTAATTTTAAAATGCTCTCATTTATAACCAGGTACCCCTTGTTACGTGGATTCCGAGGGAGTCGTGCGCATGCTGAACCGGGCACTTGGGAACACCTGGATTCCAGTGTGCAACACCAGAGAGCATTGCAAAGGGAAATATGATCATTATTGGGTGGTTGGCATCCATGAAAATCCCCAGCAGCTCAGGTCAGATAATTCACAAGGAAACACTTTGTTTGTCTTGGTTTTCAATCCTAGAGAATCCCTTTTTACAGAGAGAAACTGCAAACTTCAGCTGGTGCTGAATCAGGAGCCTGGTAAATATGCACAGCAAATGGTAACTCCCCAGATAGAATTCTACATGGAGGATTCATCATTAAATTGGTTTTGAGTCACTCAGAGTTTTATGATTTGTAACTGATTAATTGGCTCAGAGGTGTGTGTGCACTTTATTGGCACATTCATAAAACTGCATTTTGCTAGAGAAACTTTGCAAAGTTACAGTGGCTGTTACAAATTTACTTCTGCTTTTGATGGTTTTGGGTTGGTTCTTTTTTTTTCCCAAGTTTTTGTAGTTCTTGGTATCTTTTTCCCCCCTGTGTTTTCCCCTTTTTGGACTTTGAAAAGAATCTAATCCTATGACTCATCTACATCATCAGACAGAGATAAATCAGAGCTGTCTATTATTATATTAATATTTAAACTGTGGCCTTGAAGAACCATTTTGGATGTAAAGTTGCTCAAATATTTAGCTGAAATCTAACCATTTCTTTATAAAATGTTACACTGGTGTAAATAACTGTTTCTCTGTAGTGTCACCTGCATGCTGGACATTCTGTTGCTAAGCTTTATTTGTAGCCTTTTTTATTCAGTGGTCTGTGTGCTTTTCCTACCAGGGCAGAATCCATCACCTCATATATTTTACTGAAATTTAGACTCTCTTACTTTGCAAATTACAGATAATTGAAGAGTTTGGTGGGAGACTGTATTTTATTTAAACTTATGTGGCATTCTTCATAATACTGTGCTTTTTTGGAATAAGGGAAATAATTTGATTCCTCTGTTTAAATGTCACTTCCCTGGCTGTTTCTCCCTCCAAATCATTATGTTGGCCTCCAGAAAATTCACCAAAAATGTGTAGGTCACAACACATTTTAAGATAGTCAACTATGAATATCTCATCTTGAATTTTTCCTTCTACTCCAAGAAAGAAAGTTCTGCTCTCTGAATTGCAGAGAACATTTTAGTCAAAGCCAGCAGCATAATGAAGATAAGGAGGGGGGAGGGTTGTTGTACAAACACCATATGCCTTAATTAAGAGATAGCCAGAACACTGATGCTTCCTGTTCTTTTTTTTTTCAAGTTTCTGAAACAGCAGCTTAGAAACCCAGATGTTTTTGTCAATGCTGCATTGGTGCTGCAGGAAACACAGCTCCTCCCCAGTCAATGGTTTGCTTAAGTGATTGTTACCAGAAATTACTCCTTTAAATATAATGAAACAATAAGTCTGTGCCTCCAGTTGTTCAGTGGTTTCTGATTTTAATATATTGCATTTACTCTTTGTAACAGCTGTTAAATCAAACATTATGTGAGATCAAGATCAGAGCCACATTTGGAATTGAAAGTGTGAACAAGAGCAGTGTGTGCTTTGCTGGTTTTGAAATGTTTTCTTGCTTGCCATGTAAAGATAACCCTTTATCATGCAATCTTACACATTGCTGTATTTCAGCCAGTCATTTAATTGCTGCTTCCCAAAGAGCAAATCCCCTTAAGGTATCTTGCTGCTCAGGAGACCTGGTTGAGATGTGGAACACGTGGTGAGTGTGGCTGTGCTCTGTTTCCTGTGCACAGGTGCATTCCTTGTAAGGGAGCCCGCTTCCCTCCCACCCTGCCACGGCCTGCTGTGGCCATCCTGCCTTTTCAACTCCCTTACTGCCAAGCTGCAACAGAGAAGGGGCAGATGGAGGTAAGGAATGGTGTGGAGTCCACAGCTGGGAGACCCTGGAGTGGGGATTGTACAAGACCCCTGCAAACCCTGAGTAAAACAGTGGCCAAGGGGGTTGTTTGGGTTCGGTGTTTTGTGGAGCTTTTCTGGTTTGGTTCACAGCTGTTTCTAAGTGAACACAAAATAAAATGGGCAGAGCTGATGCAAAGTTTTATTTACACATGATCTGTTTCTGACCAGTGAAGTCTTTCTGACTCTTGTTTTTTTTAGTGTGTTGTGATACCAGATTTGGGGATCCCAGCCAAGATGCCTTTGAAAATGTCTGAGTTTTACTATTTTAGGGATAACAAAATTTTTGGTAGATGTATCCAAATTCATAATCACTGAAATCATAGGTCTTCTGGCTTGGCTTGTTTAGAGGCTGGTTGAAGCAAGATGTGCCTGTGGAAAACTTCTAAAAAAATAACTATTTATTCTTCAATTTTTATTGGTTTAAGTATTTCAAACTTGTGATGCTCAGCTGTAGTGCACAAAAGAGAGATGAACATAAAATTCTAACCTCAGCCTTTGAACAGTTTAATGCTATTTGAAATTTATTCTCTTTGATAGAAATGTAGATAAAAGGTTTCAGTTGTGAGCACACTGTAATTTTTAATGAATTCTCCTTCATTTGGTTAAGTGTTTTGTTCTTTGTCTGATGGAGTGTGTTTGCCATTCCTCCTTCTACCCAAAATAATGGGATGAGAATGCCAGGAACTGTTAATTTGGCTCAAGGAAATATATGTAGGTAAAGAAAAATTATTCTTCTACATCTGATGAAAACATATTGGTTTTGAATAAGTTTACAATTATTTTGAGCAAGGCTAGCCTGGTCTAATAGCCATACTTGCATTATAATTTATGTGTTTCTCAGGTAAGCTCCTAAATTTACTGAGTTATTCTGGAATATTTCCAGTTTGCTCTGGGACAGCAGATAAAGTAACATGTTCTAGAATTGTCTATCCTGATATATTGGTTAACATGTAGGTTTCATCCTGCTGCAAGCCTGTAATATAAATGGAATTCAACATATATGGCAAGTGCTTGGATCAGTTTGTGTCAATGTGGTTGTTATCCATCTTTTCCTTGGTAAGCATTGACTTGAAGATTTGTCAGAGGAAAGGAGCATTTAAGTGGGTAAAATACATTGTAAGTTATTATGCATTATGTTATGGACTGTTCTTCCCCTCTGAATTCCAGCACTCATCCTTCTCCCTTTTTTTTCAGGAACAGTACTGGCGTTCTGTTGTATTTCACAGCCATGTGGATTACTTGTCAAAAAATGGCTATGAATTTGATGAAAATGCTAAAAATCAGGCAGTGAAAGAACAGCAGGAGCTGCTAATGAAGCTGTTTGCTGTAAGTACAAATACATCATAGAAAGAGTCCCTGAGATTTATCTGTGAGACTGGAGGTGCTAAGGGCCAGGTTGGACGGGACTTAGAGCAACCTGGGGTAGTGGAAGGTGTCCCTGCCCATGGTGGGGGGTGAAATGGGATGAGCTTTAAGGTCCCTTTCAATCCCAACCATTTTATAATTCTATAATTTATTTGTAGATGGCATGTGATGTAAATGCTGGTGTGATTCCTCTTATCAGGAATCTGACTAGTGATTAGCAATCCAGCTATTCAGACTGTGATAACAGGTGGGCTGCAGATAATCTTGTTTATCAGTGTGAAGGGTGGGGGGGAGAAGGAAATGAAAAAGCTTTTTCTTTCACCTGTAGCCCATGATTATTGGTGGCTTGTCTTTATTCACTCACTCCACCAAGACCATGATATTCCACTCCTGGAGTCTTGAGGGAGCTGTGGAAATGAGGTGTGTGACTCCCAGCTTTCCTCTCTTGCAGCTCTCCTGTAAGCTGGAGCGCGAGTTCCGCTGCGTGGAGCTGGCTGAGCTCATGACCCCCAGCGTGGTGAACTTGGCCATCAAATACTCCTCCCGTTCACACAAGCTGAGCTTAGCCCAGCGCCTCAGCGAGGTGGCTGTGCAGAAAGCCTCAGAGCTGGCAGCAGCACAGCAGCACCAGCAGCAGGAGGAAGAGGAGGAGGAGGAGGAAGAGGATTTCCGAAAGCGCTCGAACGCCGGGTAACGTGAATTTCTGTGGCTGAAAAACCAGGATGGTTTTTACTGCTCTGTTCATGTTCTGATGCACTTCTCTGGCCCACAGTTTGCAGGGTGTGTGTGGGTGATGTGGCAGTTCTAGCTGCTCTGGCTGTAAATGATACTTGGGAAATGGCACATCCTTGTTGGTGTCTTGTGAGGGCTCATCAGTCCCAGGATAGCAGCACAGAGGGAATATCTGCGCTCCTCACTTCCTATGTGCCTGTGTCCAGCAGCCCCAGAGCCAAAGCAGGCTCAATACTAAGTTGCTCTGACTGGAATTTTCTCTTTCCACCTTTCCCTACCTTTAGTTATTTGACTCCCACCTAATTCTTTTCATCTTTGTCTCAGTCTCTCAATCTTGATTCATTCCACCTGTCTTTCTCCACCTATCCAGTTTTTTCAATATCCTCTCTCAGTTTCTTTTATTTAGTTTTACTCCCTCCTAGCTAATCCCATCTCTTCAAAGTAGAACATACTACAGATTGCCTTTGCATTCCTTTTCTCTCTGGGCTATCAATCTTTCCTCTCCTACCTGCATCTGCTTTGTATAACATGGTGAGGCAAAAGGTGTGTGTGTGTCTTGGTGGGTTTTTAAAAAATTTTTATGGGGTTGTTTTTTAACATATTAAATCTATAATAATAATAATATATTATATACATATATATAATAACATATATATATATATTCATTTATGTCATACTTTTGGAAACAATGTCTTCCTATAGCAATTTTATCTATGAAGTTTGGGACTTAATTAAGCAATAGGAAGTGATAAGTCCCTGAACTTATCTGCAGCCTTTCCCTTATTCTTCTGTGTTAAATTGCACAGTCAAAACTCATTTCTAAATATTCTGGCTTGTTCTTCTGGATCGTGTGTGGAAGCCCTAATCCCATGTCTGCAGCTTCTACCACTCTGAGGGTTAAAATCCATCACAAACACTATGTTGTTCTGAGTGCCAGAGTAATCTAATACTGACTGTTTTGGTTGAAAGAAATGGGCCTTTTGTTTATGTATAATTATACAGATTTTGGTAATTGGCAGATATTAGAAGGAAAATGCAAGAATTGTGCATCCTACTATACTGGGAATTTAGAGAATAATCAGATTAAATGTTGAAACTTGATGCCTTCAGTATGAAATGATACATCCATATTACCACCTGTGTGTATATTCATGGATGCAGAAAAGTAATCTGATGGTACTGGAGATGCTTGTGTTTACATGGAGACTACAGAAGATCTTTAATATTTGCATTTATATTTGCAAACTGTTCTGGCAATAAAGTTATGGAGTGGTTAATGAATCTTTAATCATCACAGTTTAATCAAGGTATAATGCACATGAATGCCAAATGTTATTGTTCTTATTGCCTAAATTGGGTAAGTGAGCTTGCTATCTGTTATTTCAGTTCTCCTTCTGAATTTGGTGACCACTTCCTTTCTGCTGAATTCCTTCCTTTTAGTTACAGCAGCTCTGCCACGGACTGGGGCCGGCTGCCAGGCAGGAATGTTCAGCAGGACCAAGAAGTGGAAGATGCTGAAGAAACTGATGCCTGTGAGGAAGCAGAAGAAACCCCAGAAGTACATAAAGAGAGTAAGAAAACTATATTCTCTGGATAGACTGGGAGTTATCCAGATAACTCTTGCAGACTTAATAAGGAATTAAGTGGCTCCATATTCCAGCCTGTGCCTGCAGCTGCTGCAGAGAGAGAAGTTCACTGTGTGTCATCTGCTGTGCCATAGCTCTGTGTGCACTGTGCTCAGTATCCATTAGAGGGGCCCTGGGGGACTTTTTCCTGTTGCCTGATTTTATTCCTGAAGGACTGCCTCACCTTCTAATCAATTACTTTGGTTTCAGCTCCAGTCTTGCAGGAGGTGGAGTGATAGATGAGTAGTTTGCTGGGCACACTTTTAGGACTAAACTTAAGGTTTAAGAAATAAATTTACAGCTCTAAATCTAGGTAGAGGTGACAGATGGTATTGTGAAAGTGTTTGTACTGTCTGCAAATAAAAAGTCATGCTTTAAAATATAGATAATTTTACTGTAATCATGGAATCACAGAATGGTTTGGGTTGGAAGGGACCTTAATGATCATTCAGTTGCAGCCCTGCTGCCAGGGACAGGGACACCTTCCACCAGCCCCATTCTTCCTTACTTGTCTGTTAGGTTTGATTTTTTAAAAGAATTTATGTTACAATATTTTATTGCATTTAAATATGTACACCTTTCTTTTTTCAGAAGAGCCAAGTCGCTTCTCCAGAGGTGTCACTTCAGCAGAGGTGACTACTCCAAAACCTGGTGAGTAAATCATTTATTCCAGGGCAAAAGGATGACACCTTTGTCATTCTTCACAATATCTGCTCCTGGTTTTTATCCTTTGTTCTCCTATTACTATTTAAATTTGGTGCATAACAGTGTTGTCAAATGGTACTTCACAGAATTATGGGATGGCTTGGATTGGAAGGGACCTTAAAGCTCATCTCATTCCAACCCCCTGCCAAGGGCAGGGTCACCTTCCACTATACCCAGGGTGCTCCAAGGCCTCTCCAAGCTGGCCTGGTCACACTGGTTGTTGTTCTCATGTTTTAAGAGGTTCCCTATTCCTGTCTTCACTACCTAATGATGTTCCATAACACTGTTCTGATTGCCATAGCTGTGCCAAATGCTGAATCAGTGCCTGCCTGGCTGTGCCATGAAGGCACTCTTTGGGACAAGGGAGAAATGAGAGCAATGATCAATGGACTTGTTTCACCAATCACAGGCACATTTGTTACTTGCAAGGCAGAGTGAGAAATCCTGAGGTAGAACTGTGAGTGTGGGCAGGCAGGGGCAGAATGTGACCTCCAGCAACCTGCCAACCCTTGAGCAAGAATAATAGGAGTGGAAACGGATTTGGGAGTGGAGGAAGTACTGGGTCTTCCTCTGGGGTTGTATTTTAAGCTGTTGGTCCTGTGTGGCATTTCTGATAACTAAAAATAGCTGAGCACGTACAGCATAACCTTCACAGAGTTATTAAAGTCTCTTTCTACTCACATAAAATGTGCACATTGCCTCAAAGGTTTGGATATATGTGTGAGTGCACACATTTTTACATTCTCTTTTCTCTCCTCTGAAATAGCTCTGGTTGCATCCAGCAGCCGTGGACGAGTGAATCCATTTAAGGTAAGAATTTTGCAGCTGGGTCGATTGTGATGCTCTGAAAATCACAACAGATTCTGTCTGGAGTTGCCAATATAACAGGTACCTTGGAGGGGAACATGACAGAAAATAAATAAAACACCCATTTTTTTGTTTTGCTAGGTGTCATCCAGCAAAAAGGACCCAGCAGTTCCCTCAGCAAATGTTTTAGACAATATGACCAAATACTCCAAGAAAACATCTTTGTCTGGCAGTCGAGCTGTAAACAAGCAGAACCCTCCAGTTATAAAGCCTCTGACTCCCAGACCCAAGACCAAGCAGGTAATGTTTGGAGTCTTTCTTGCATCATTTCATTGAAGAAAGAACAAAAAATGGAATTTTACCAGCTTTTATCAAGTATGAAACCCTGTGAGTAAAGCAGCTTGGATGGCAGAGTTCATTTAAGCATAATGCAAAAACTATGACAGCACATAAAACAGCAGGAAAAAAAAATCAATTGTAGAAATTACTTTCTGTACTGAGCCTTGTACTTTTATTTTAAGTAATGTAAACATCTGCTGTGATGAAAATGGATGGACTAGAGACTCTATTAATGCAAGTGATTATTATGTCTTTAGGAAAGGCTTGGGGTTTGTTAGGCTACATGGTACATGTTGTCTGAGAGTGAGCTGTTTTTAATTTTTCCTTTCTTATTCTCCATTTCTGCAGGCTTTAGCAGCCTCTTTCTTCCAGCCTCGCACACCTGCAATTAATCCTGGTGAAAAAATAGTGGAAGAAATAGAAGAAAAAGCAGGAAATGAGTCCCAAGAAACCAAAGTCACTGCACAGGAAAACACTGAAAACAGAAGGTGAGAGACACTTGCATCTCAGTGTCATATTCCAATTATGATAGAAATGCAAGTCCAAAAGCAATTTTGTTTCTAAATCTGTTGGACTGGCCAAAGAAATATAACATGAAGATTAAAGTTTAGCTCACAAGTTTTCACATTCATGAACCTACTTGAAAAATGTGGGAAGGAATAATAAATGAGAAGTTCAAAATACAATTTTGGGGCTCAAAGCAATAATTTTTGCCTTGATACTACTTGTAATGGCCTTTGATTAATGAAACCATGCTGCTGTGTCAGCTCCAAATATAGGAAATACTGAAAGTTTCAGCAGCTCTAGAAAATCTCAAAGTCTCAAAGCTAAGGGTCTTATGTGAAAGAGTAAAAGCTTTATTTTGGTTATTTTTTTTAAAAGAGAAGGTCAACAAAACCTTCAATCACCTGAGGAGCTAATCTCTTCTAGCTATGTCTCTGATCTGTCTTGTTCCTGTGAAGCAGATCCTAACAATCCCAGTTTCATGAAACCTGCATTATTACATCATCTTTCATTTAGGCTTCATTTAGCTGAGGAAGATGCAAGTAATTATTACTCATTTGGCCTGGCATTCTTTTTGCTAACCTTTACAGATGATGTTCTACAAGTGGCAAGGAGAGCTGTGAGAAGGATGAGCGGAGTTGTGCTAATGAATGTGTGAATTTTTAGGTTGATGGGACCCTGTCAAAAAGGAAGAGAACCATTATGCTTTGTCATTCTAAAACTGGAATGTTAATCTCCATATCTATATCACAGTTTTAATAAAAATGCTTGACTTAGTCTTGCCTTGTCAGCAGGTTCTCTGAGCATCCTGCAGTGGGAGAGAGGAGGCTGCTGCCCTCAGAGCTCTTCTGAGAACAAAAAAACCCAGTTAGGTGCTGCTCAGAAATGCTGCTTTAGGAGGATGTGGTTTTCCTATAATCTTCTTAACCAGACAATTTTTGTGTGCTTGCTTTAGACCCAAGACAGGTTTCCAGATGTGGCTGGAAGAGAACAGAGCAAACATTTTGACAGATAATCCTGATCTGAATGAAGCAGAAGTAATAAAAGAAGGCATGAGTCGATTTAGAATGCTGACATCAGAGGAAAGGATGGTAAGAAAACGTTCTCTAATTCTGTGGGTTTGATAGTTTTTTTCCTTCCAGTGAATCCCTGGGTTATTTTCAGTTAGAAATTTTTTCTTGAAATCACACTCCTGTCCATCTTTATGGATTTCAATTTTAAATTGTGCCATGATCTATGGCATATAATTTATGAAAATATGAACTGAATTATAAGCAATATCACAAAGCAGTTTTTCCAAAGTTAGAGGAATGTAATCAATGAGCAAATAACAAAAGAAATTAATTTAAAGTCACATAGCCAGGCTTAGTTCACTGGGGGATTAATTTTGTTGTAATTTAACTTGTTGGGCCTTTTGGGTTTCTTATTTCTCCAGAAAGACAATTAAGAACTTCAGTTTCATACACAGTTTCAAAAAAATTCCAGTTTTGAAGGAGAATGTCATTAGAAGAAAGGAAAGGAAGGAAATGTTCCTTACTTAATCCCTATTCATTTCATAGGAATTGTTTCAGTACCTTAAAATCAGAGTAATAATCTGTATAAAACAAAGTGGTGAGTTTTGTGGCCTGATTTGTAATTTTCTGTTCTCCTTCAAAGGTGTGGACTGAGAAAGCCAGAGGAGGAAGAGTCAGTGACTTAGCAGAAGACAAAAAGAGGAAGCGTTCCACGGCTGAGGAGGAAGAAGTGCAAAAGAGCCAGGAGCAGAAATCTGAGGACACAAATGCATCCAAAAAATCCAAGCCTTTAGATCCATCCACAAACAACAGATTGTCAGCTTTTGCCTTCAAGCAGAGCTAAATGAAGTGGTGCCTTCTCAGTGTCTGTGTTCTGAAAGCATTCATGGAAGAAATTCCTTGTGTTGAGGAATTGGCTGCCATGCTCAAGGAGCACTGGCAAAAGGAGTGCCTGGCTCCAAATAGTCTGATAGGAAATGTTTTATTATCAATTTTTGAGAGGAATGATGAATCCCCTCTGTCTTTTACAAGTTCCTGCTCATGAGCCTGTTCCTGGCAGCACAGCCCTGAGCAGTGCTGTGTAGCTGTGGTACACCCTGTGTGCCTTGGTACCAGTGGTGTTGGGTGCTAAATGCAGATTAATCCTTCTGGGGAGAGTAAACTACAGCCAAAATCTGCCCTGTGGTTTCAGAGAGGCAAAATAATGCCTTCCCTACCATCCCTACAGCCCTGAGAATAAGACACTCAAGGAAATGGATGTGAGGGGGAGAAAGCTGAACACCAGCAACATGTTAAACTGCATTTTCAACATCTGTGGCAGTGGCAGAGCCTGAGAGGGGCAGGGATAGAAAACCAGGGCAGAATCAGAGTTATGAAGGTCAGGTGTGCAAAGCCAAGCCACTCTAGACTGTGCAAAGGTGCTTTCCCAATCAACAGGATCCAGAAGCTGCTCAGAACTTGTAATGTTTCTAACATTTGTTTCTGTAGTGTTTGTTTCTTTAAATAAAATGTGGCTGTTTCTTTCTTTAAGGTGGTAGACTCTTCTTTGCATTTGTAATTAAAGTAAACAGATTTCTACCTACCAGCCCTAAGGCAGTCAGTTGATTTTGCCCTGCTCTGGAGACAGAGCACTATGTCTAATAAAAGTATTTGAAGCAAACTCAAATTTTGAAATGTTTTTTAAGATCAGTTAAAATAATTTAACTATTTAGCATAACAGCTGAGACTGAAGAGTTCTCTCTCTTTTTTTTCTTTCCTGTTTTTGCACAGCCTTTCATTGTTTTCTTTTTTCAATCCTTTTCATACTGGCACAGGGTGCCCAGAGCAGCTGTGGCTGCCCCTGGATCCTTGGCAGTGTCCAAGGCTGGGTTGGACAGGACTTGGAACAACCTGGGGTAGTGGAAGGTTGATAGTGGGGTGGAACTGGATGAGCTTTTAGGTCCCTTCCCACCCAAACCACTGTGATTATTACTGACTTGATGATCTCAAAGATCTTTTACAACCTTAACAATTCTTTGTTTCTATAAAAGGCAAATGACTTTTCATTCAAAACACACTTTAAACCTTGAAATCTGCAGATTGAAGACTGAGATTTCACTAAAAACCATTAAATTTTACCACAAGAAGGGTTTCATTAGACTATTTTAGCAATGGCTGTTGTTCATTTTGGAGAAAACAGAAAAAAGAGGGTTGTGATGTCAACCAGGGATGGGAAATACAAACAAAAAATCCTGAAGATTTGACAACTTCAATACTTCTGTCATCTACAGTTCTTATCTATCATTTCACATTTTATTTGTTTAAGCTGATAGTGGACAGCAAGGAATATTTAACATAAATAATAATTTTTTGCACTTACATAATGCAGGAAGCATTCTGATTTTTCTACATTCTTTGGGAAGAAATTACCATATCAGAGACTGGGATTTATTTTTAGTTAATAAAGCCTATTTGGATGTATTGGGGAAAAAAATGGGATTGCAGTGGTAAAGAAAACATGCTGATGAAAAATCACTGGGCTTGCTGAACTGAAATGTTTTATTTCTCCTGGGAGTGTGTGCTGGGAGATTTTCCAGGTAATTCTTGTCATCCACATCCAAAATCCATATTTGGGCTGCCTGTCCAGAGCCCTTTCTACAGACCTGATTCCAAGGGAGCTGTGGAGGAGCTGCTGCAAACAACTGGTCCTGCAGAGCATCCAAAGTCCTTTTGGCTCCCAGTGGAGGGAGGAAACAGCCAAAATAAACTTCCAGGGGAGTTTTCTGGGAGCTGGGTGTTTGCAGTCACGCAGCTCTTCTGAACAAACACACCAAAGGTTGGTTTGAAAGGAGGTTCCTGGATTTAGGGGGTGGTTTCATGGAAATCACTGGGGGTGTTGGACACCATCCTGCAGGACCCTGATTTCCATGTGGTTTTTCTCCCTGTGTAACACTTTCTGCAGTGTAACATTTGTGGGTTTCATCAGATCCAATGTCCCCAGCCCTGGGTCACAGTCTGGGTCTCAAGGCAGGATAGAGCTGGCAGAGCTGCTTCCAACACCAGGTTTGAAAATTTGCATCAGAGCTGTGTGACTGTGGGTAGAATCATGGAATTTTTAAGGCTGGAAAAGACCTCCAAGGCCACCACTGACCCCAGTCCCCAAGTGCCACATCCACAGAGCTTTTAAATCCCTCCAGGGATTGGGACTCCACCCTTGCCCTGAGCAGTTGTTCCAGTGCCTGACAACCCTTCCCATGAATAATTTTTTCCTAATATCCAATCTAACTCCCCCAGTACAACTGAAGGCTGTTCCCTCTCTTCCTGTCCCTTGTCCCCTGGGAGCAAAGCCCAATCCCCAGCTGTCTGTCCCCTCCTGTCAGGGGGTTGTGCAGAGCCAGAAGGTCCCTTCTGAGCCTCCTTTTCTCCTCCCAGGACTTGTTCCCTGGTGATGGCTGTCCATGGCCATAAAATAAACAGCAAATGGGCTCTTGAGACCATGGCAGTGAATATTCCATCTGCTTAGTGCTGGGAGGATCCTCTCCCATGAGGCTGCTGTTACATTTCCATCATCAAAGATGGGTTTTGCTCTGTTACACAGCTCCAGGCAGAGCTACAAATACATCCTCCATCACCTGGAGCCTTGCAGGGAGCTGTGCTGAGTGGGAACAGGGTGCACTCATCCAGCAGCAGCACTGGCAGGACAGGGATGAGGATAAATCCTAATTCGAGTGGAAATGAAATGCCAGACCAAGAAACAGAAAATGTGGAATGGATTCTCCATGAAAACAGGTAAATCTCTACTACCTGGTTTTGGTTTTTGTTTGTTTGGTTGGTTTTTTTAAATCTTTTTTTTTTTTTTTAAAACAATAATTCAGGAGAATTTCACTGAAGTCTTTCAGAAATTGTCCTGAATTTGCCACCTTTCTGGTAGAAAACCAGTAACTTGGAAATTGTGCCAAGGAATCTGCCTGATGTTTTTTCTTTGGAAGTGCTAGAAATCCCACTGATTTGGTTTGATATTTGGACTTGGTGATCTTAGAGGTCTTTTTCAAGCCAGATGATTCTATGATTCTGTGGAGTGGGAGAGTCAGTATGAATCCATCACTTTTGGATTCTCAGGGTGGAGCTGAGCAAAGGAGAACCTGTATTTGGAAAAGATTTCCTCTCTCAGAGTTCCTCTGGCTATGAAATGTACCTCAGCTTCCTCCCAAAAATGTAACTGTGCTGGTCATGGAGTGAGCTGCTGGTCCTGGCTGGATAATCCAGGGAGCAGATGGGTTGTGAGATTTACCTGTGAGGAAGTTGTGTGCCTCATGGAGTTTTTTAACAGACAACAGCAGATCTGGCTTCTCCCTCTGCCTGGTTGTTGCACTAAACGTGTTCAGCTGAATGCTGCCAAACAAATTTAATAGCAAATAATTTACTTAAAGGCAGGCAAAACACAAATACCGACCCAGGCTGTGAAAAGAGACACTTGATCCTGACTCAATTGGACACAAATGGCAGGGAAAATTTGCAGGAATAGTTTCAAGCCATGTGTTGCCAGGGAACAGTCTGGTCTCCAAATCACATTATCAATATCTTGGGGTAACAACAGTGAGGAGCAATTGAGGGAAGTGATGCAAGGACACGGCTGCTGCTCCCATTTGCCTGGGCTGTGAGCCCATAACCCTTGGTTGGGGAATGGGATGGGATGGAGGGACCTAAAGATCATCCTGGGTGATGTCAGGCAGCTTCTGTTGGGAACAGGTCCATGAGAGCCAGGAGACTTGTGTTGTATTCATATATGTTATATATGTTGTATATGTTATGTTAATACAAATATGTATTCACCTGCTGCAGCCTACCTGCACCAATCCTTCTGAATTTTCCAAATTTTGGGGAGGAAAGGCCAATTGGCAAGAGATCCTTTGTCCTAGGGGAGGAAAAGGAAACTGGGGCAGGGCAAAACTGCTGCCTCCACCTCCAGTCTCATCCCTAAAATGTGAGGCCCCACCTAGGAAGTAAAAGTGAAAGAAAACCCCTCAGACCCTGGGGATCCTCTGTCCTCATGGAGCAACAAATCCTCCTGTAACAGATGAACATTTCAGGAGCCTGTAATCAATTTTGCTCCTTATTCTGGGTAATAGAATTAAACTGAAACTGATTCACTCTTTGAACTGACGCACTGTGATCCAGGGGCTGATAAACCTCAGCCTGTTTCCAGAGCATGGGAAGGATGTCCACAGGCTGGGATGTTGCCATCCATCCCTCTGTGGGCTCAGTTTAATTTCAGGAGCACGTTGGGACCATGTCCTGGCTCGTTGTTAACAGCAGGATTGATCTGCTGTGCTCTTCTGCTGCTGGTGCTGTTAATGATGGGCTGGGTTGGCACAGCTGGATTGAGAGAGGGGAATCCATCACCTCTAACTTTTAGCTCTGAGCCCAGCCCTGAATGATCCCACTTTGTAGCCAACAGAGGAAAGCAGGTGGTGCATGATTTCTGTTTATTCTGACAGCTTTTTAGCAGCTGGTGGTGCAGAAATTCCCTTTGAAACACCTTTTTGATGGCTTCATCTGCCCCAGTGAGGACTGCCCAGGGTGTTTCCTCCTTAGCCTTGGTATGGAGAGGTTTCTTTTGGGGATTCCACTCTTCCAACCCTGGTAAGCACTTTTTGCACACAGGGAATGATGCTCCAGCCCTTCCCAGCAGGCTCCCACTCAATGCCACAAAGCCATGAGGAAGATCAACAGGTTAAGGAGCAGGAGCCTGAGCACAGACCTGCTCCATCCTGTCCCTGTTTGATATTTTCCCCACTTTCAAGGACAAATGGCCTCTGAAAAGCTTTCCTATAGACCCCAGCAGCATCCCCTGGCTCTCTCAGGCACCCCAGTACCCTTGAGTGGGTGCACAGGGCTTTTACCTCCTCTAAACCTTATTCTACAATTGAAAATAATTCAAGCTACAGTCTCAGGATTTTTTGGCACTCCCCGTTTTGTTGATCTTTAACAATTTCTTCACTTTAAAGTGAAAATACCATTGAAGCTCTAAGCAAGCAGAGGAGAGAAAAACAGAGCACATTCCCTCTAGGGAAGGATCTGGAGCACAAATCCTGTGAGGAGCAGCTGAGGGAGCTGGGAAGGGGCTCAGCCTGGAGAAAAGGAGGCTCAGGGGGAATTTCTGGCTCTGCACAACTCCCTGACAGGAGGGGACAGCCAGGGGGATTTGGGATCTGCTGTAGGGAACAGGGACAGGACAAGGGGAAACAGCCTCAAGTTGAGCCAGGGGAGGTTTAGGTTGGATATCAGGGAAAAGTTTTTCACTGAAAGTGTGGTCAGGAATTGGAATAGGATTCCAAAGGAAGTGGTGGAATCACTATCCCTGGGAATGTTCAAAAATGGTGTGGATGTGGCACTGAGGGACATGGGTTAGTGGTGGCCTTGATGGGTTAATGGTTGGGCTTGATGATCTTAGGGGTCATTTCCAACCTTAAATATTCATTGATTCCTCTGGTTTAGTCTGTATTTCACTTGTTTGGTATGTTTTCAGAAATAGCTAAGAAAAACTTATTTGTGAAAGCTTAATGAGAACATGGGGTGTAAATAACAGGGAACTATCAATAAAATCTCATCATAAAAAGGCCAAGTCTTAGTTTTCCCTCTTGCACAGCTGATGTGGAGTTGTGTTTCAGAGGGAGAGGACTCCACTGTGGCTGGAAATTGGGCTGTGTCCTTCCACATCCTGGCACAAATCCCAATCACCTGAACCTACTAATTCCATCTTGGCAAAGGCTGTTAACAGCACTGCTGGCATCAGCTCCCATGTGTGCAACCTCTGCTCAAACACCCTCAGAAAAAGTGCTTTTCTGCACAGCCAGGCAGTGATCATGCTGCTAAATAAGCTGGAAACTGCCCTTCTTGCCCCATAAATAGGAGAAAATCTACAACCAGCTCCCAGCAGCTGAGCTCAGATGGTCACAAAGCTGGGGTTGACTCCAGAGGGAGCTTATCTTCTTCTTTTCCAAGAAAACAAAGAGAGCAAAGACCAGGGAGGGCCAGGATGCTAAGATGCCCTTTGCTGGCCCCTTTTCTGGATGGATGATTTGGTCTCAGTGGTTTGAAGCTCCTCAGGAACTTCACCCAGCCCCTGAACCGTGTCTGCTCAGCCTGATCCTCCTGCACATGGATGTGTTTAGTGAGGGAACTTGTCTGCTTCAAAGAGAGGATTTGGGCATCCTCAGAGGACTGGGAAAAGAGCTGGGTGTCTGGGGAGGAGCAGGGATGCAGTTCAGGGCTCCAAATCCTCCTGGTAGAGCAGTTCCTGCTCCTGATCTGAGCCTGGGGCAATAAATCCGGGTAAAGCCTGGCTGGCTGCAGGGCCCTGGATTTCACCTGAGTCATCCTGACTCTTCTGGTAAAACCTGTGATCAGAAACCAAATGATAAATGTGGAAATGTGGAGCGTGTTACAGCTGCTGGGGGATTTTTTTTTTTTTTTTCCTCTTGCTTTTCTTAGTTAAATGCAGCTCTTGTGTCAGGAGGAGGAGGAGGAAAGCCAGTGAGTCACACCCCACCCTCTGACAGCTCCTTCCCCTCCTTATCTCCCCAGCAATTTGCCATTTCCTAGGCACAAGAGGGGGACAATTTGTCCCTGCTGCCTTAAGGACCGACGGTGTGAAGAGAAGGGTTTGTGGTTCCTTTAGATCCTGGCGATTTATTTGATTGCAATCAGAAAATATGAGTCCCCCTGCTTGTGCTTGGGTGATGGAGCATTCACCCAATGCTCAGCTGAGCCTTTAGACTCAGTTTCTAGCTCATAAAACCATGGAATAGCTCCAGCTGGAGGGGACCTGTGTTCCAAAAAATCTTCCACAGCATTTATTTGTTCACCAACACTTGAACCCAAGCTGGGCTCTGTCTGCTGGGTTTGCCCCAGAAGTGCCCAGGAGGATGCAGGAGGTTCAAACCAACTTTTGGGGTGACATGCCAATAAGTTCCCCACAGAAACTTGAAAGTATTTGGTCTTGGTCATCAGAGTTAGCACATTTGCAGAATCTTGGGTGGGAATATGAAAACATTGGGACATGCCAGTCCTGCAGGAAGGTGTCTGCAGGGGTCAGGGGTTTGAAGGGGTGGGAGCCCAGCTGGGATGGGTGGTGGGAATGGTCAGCAAGGAGGGTCAGTCCATGCCTGGGATCATTCTGGTGACTGCACCCCAACCCTACAGCACCTCAGAATGGTGGTGGTGCCATTCCAGCAGCGCCAGGGAGTGACTGGGCAGGATGTGCCAACACCACCCTGGTGGGAAAGGGACCAGCCCCAGGAGTCTGAGCGGAGAACATGGAGAATGGTGGTGGGAGCTGCTGTGCAGGGCACAAACAGGACCTGCCCCATGCACCCCCATTCCCTTGTCACTCACCCTGGGCTCCCCACAGCTCTCCCCCACAGTGGGGTGATGGAAGGGAGCACCCTACAGCAGCTCAGGGCTGAATCCCCACCTTGTGCCTCAGCCCAGGGAATCCCCCCATAACCCCAGCCCACCCCTCAGCCTGGAGACCCCCAATACCCCCAGCTTGAGGGATCTCCCTGTATCCTCCTCCCATGCCTCAGGGATTCCCACTGTTTCCCCAGCCTGGGGTCCCCCTGTTCCCCCATCACACACCTCAGCCCAGGGATCCCCCCCAAACTCTCAGCCTCGGGGTGCCCCACATCCTCAGCCCCAGGACACACCCCAGCACACCTCAGCCTGTGGGATTCCCTCCTGGAACCTCGGAACCCCCAGCCCAGGTCTCAGCCCGGGGATCACTCTGGATCCTCCCACAGCCCCAGCCCAGAGCATCCCCCCTGCTCACACACCTCATCCTACAGGATCCCGTATCTGCAGAGCTGGAGATCTCTTGGGATGCTCTCACAGCCCTGCCCTCACTCAGCCCAGAGATCCCCCGACCCTCAGCCTGAGTCTCAGCCCCCTGCACCCCCAGCCCGGATCTCAGCCGGGGGGATCCCCTCAGATCCCTCAGTACCCCGAGCTCCGGGCATCCCCTGTACTCCCAGCCGGCGGATACCCCGTACCTCCCCCGACCCACATCTCAGCCCAGGGACCCCCCCGTGCCCCCAGCCAGGGTCCCAACCCCGGGGATCCCCTTGGCTCCCCCCGTGCCCCGCCTCTACCCCCAGCGCCCATCCCAGCCCGGGGGTCCCCTCGAATGTCCGCTATCCCCATCCCCCATCTCAGCCCGCGGATCCCCTCCATCTCCAGTATCCCCATCCCAGGTCTCTCGCTGAGGGATCCCCTTGGATTCCCAGTATCCCCATCCCAGATTTCAGCCCGGGGGTCTCCTCCATCTCCCGTATCCCCATCCCTGGAATCTCCGGTATCCCCATCCCAGGTCCCTCCCTGAGGGATCCCCTCGGATTCCTAATATCCCCACCCCAGGTCTCACCCCAGGGATCCCCTCGGATTCCCAGTATCCCCATCCCCGAGGTCTCCCCGCCGTGCCCTGTCCCGGGCAGCCCCAGCCCGTGGCCGCCGCTCTCCCCAGCCGCGGTGACATCGCTCGGAGCGGCCAATGGGGGCGGCGCGGGCGGGATAAAAGCGGCGGCGCTGGCGGGGCCGGGAGCGCTGGGGCCGGGCAGGGACAGCACAGCGCTCGGGCAGGGACAGGACAGCGCTCGGGCAGGGACAGGACAGTGCCCGGGCAGGGACAGGACGAAGCTCGGGCAGGGCAGCCCCGGCGCTGCGCTGCCCGCTCGGCCCCGCTCCATGGAGCCGGCGCGGCGCTGGAACGGGCTCCAGCGGCAGGAGCGGCCGCAGCCCCCGAGCGGAGCCCCGGGCACCGGCACCGGCACCGGCAGCGCCGATGGCTGGCGGGGAGAGCGGCCCCGCAGCGAGGAGGACAACGAGCTGAGCCTGCCCGGGCTGGCCGCCGCCTACACCTCCATCCTGCGGGCTCTGGGCGAGGACCCGCAGCGCCAGGGGCTGCTCAAGACGCCCTGGAGAGCGGCCACGGCCATGCAGTTCTTCACCAAGGGCTACCAGGAGACCATCGCGGGTAGGGAGAGCTCCCGGGGCTCGGGGATGGATCGTGCTGCTTGGGTACCGGCCGAGGGGCTGCGTTATTCCTGGGAATAAATCTCTTAAAACGTCTTAGCCCCGTCGCGGCATCACCCACCCTTGTTATCACCTGTGTCTCGCTGCCCCCCCCAGATATCTCAGAGTTTTTAATTTCTTTTGTTAAACTCTGTGCAGCTAAAGTTTTCATTCTCGTTTGGGTGAGCAGAGCAAGTGCTTTTGCTTTCTCTCTTCTGACGGAAACTTTTCAAGCCCTGGCATAGGAACTTGCGGGTTTCCCCTTCGTCCCTTCCCGGCTGAGCGAGGCTGTGTTCAGACAGTGGGAATATTGGTTTCTATTAGCAGATAGAAACGGTTTGAATTTTCTCAGGAAAAGTCCTGTTCTGCCGATGCTTTAATCAAGTGAGGGTTTTTCAAAGGTGGGAATGAAACTTAAGGAAGGGAGGTAAGGAGAAAGGAATAGGACAGGGAGATCCTGTCCCCATCTCAGGGTCCCAGCAGGAAATGCAAGCGGGAGAGGAATCCCAGGTTCACATCCCTGCCCCAGCTGAGTGTCTCTGCTTGCTGGGTGAGGGTGTGAGGAAAGGATCTGGCTGGGATATGTTCTTCCCAACAACTCGTGGCTACAGGGCAAATACTGCTTGAAAATGTATTTTTTACACACCGCTTTTCCTCTTCTCAGCCTCTTGACTACGGGCTGTACCCAGCACAAACAGTAAAAAACAGCCTGGGGGGCTTGGGAATTCCCCTTTCTGCTCCTTCTTGCAGTAAAAGGCGAGTTCCTGCCAGTAAGGGATGCAAGCAGTGCCAGCAAGGGCCTGAGAGTGGCTGAGGCAGGAGCTGCTCCTGCTCTGCTCCCTGGATGCAGCTGCTGTGCTGAGCCGGCCCGAGCTGCTCCAGGATGCTGTAGCTGAAGGCAAGGGCTGAGCTGTGCTGATTGATGGCAGCAGGGAGCTCCTGCTGGCACAGCAGAGTCCTTCTCTAGGTGCACTGTGCTCCAAATTTAAGGCTGGTTTTGTGTTTAGTTTCTTTTTCTTTTCTCAGCTGTTGGCTCTTTTGAAATCAGATTACCACAACTTCCAGCATTCACTTACTCATGTCCAGCTTAAACTCCTGTGCCAGTGTTGTGTCCCAGCTTTCCCCAGGAACAGCATTTCTGTCCTGGGAGCTGTTCTGTCTTTCAGATCAACCCAGGTTTTTGGTTCACATCTGGGAGCAGGCTCTGGCTGCAGTGGCCATCCTTGCTCCTCTCTTAGTCCTGCTGTGTTTGAGGTGAGGTTTCATCAGGGTTTCATCTTTTGTTTACTGGGATTAACTTTCCTAATTTTACTGCTGTAAAACACAGGAGGTCTCTCAGCCATCCTGTCAGGCTCTGGCAGAAGGAAGTTTTTTTTAGTGATAATTTGAATTTCTGTGCAGAACCTGGATGAGGTTGCTGCCCCCCCTAAGCCCTCTCTTATCTTGCTGCCAGTTTTGTATGTACACATTACCTGAAGTAATGTTTAAAATTACTTTTTCTGCTCCAAGTTGGGTTCCTTCTAATCTCTCACATTAATTTAATTAAACAGAGCAGTTCTGGATGCTCCCCTCCTCTGATTATCCATATCTGTGAGAGAGATGTATTCTATCCTAGGGTAAAAAATGTCACTGTTGGGTGCTCTACTCCTGGAATGCTTTTTTCTTTTTAGGAAATCATGTGGAGCTGTGATATTAACATTCCTTCCCACGTCAGGTGGGGAATCCTTTAACTTTCCAGCTACTCTCCTCTTCTTGCAGGATGCTCAGCTTCCACTTTTCTCACTCTTCCCAGCCAAACAGAAGGAAGAGCTGCAGCTGAAGGACAAGCCAACAGCAGACAGCAAAGCAAGTGGAGAATGAGGAGTTTGTTAGGAGAGTCAGGATGAGTAAATTCTTTTTAGAGAGTTTTAAATACTCCATGAACCCTAGAGCCAACAACAACAGAATATTTGGGCACAAGAGTAGCTGTGGGGCTGCTGCTGTCTCTGCTGCAGCATCCTGAGCTGTTCTCTGGATTATAATAACCCAGCTCTCTGTCTGGCCAGGCTGTCAACTGAAAAAGAATCAAAACAAGCCCAAACTCTCCCCAAAAACATGACAAAAATCAGCCCTGACCTCCTGTTTTCTCAGGCTTTTTTTTTTTTTATTTGCAGCTTAGTCAGCTCCTCCTGTGGAGCTGTCTGGGTAGGCAGGGGTTAAAGCAGTGACTTGCAGGGTGTGTTTTCAGGAGTGTTTCCATTTTATCCCTGCTACAGGCAGAAGATGAGGGGCTGTTACAATATCTGCAAGTTCCTTCTGCCCAAGAAAGGTTCCCCAGGTAAAAGCTTGGTGGTGTCTCTACAACCTGGGCAGAGGCAAAGTGTGTTGTTGGGTCCCTGCTGAGCTCCAGAGCCACCCAGGTGAGGAGGGGCAGTGAATGTCAGAACAGGGACAGCTTTAAAATCAGCCCTGTGACCCTGTCTGCTGCAGCTTCTGCCTGGGGAGGCAGGGAAAGCAATTAATGTCTGGAGTTTTCATTTCCCATAAAGGAGCACAAAGAAAGATGTGACATATACATCCAAATTATGGACTTGTTTAGGTTGGAGCAGGTTTCTGAGATTGAGTCCAACCATTCCCCCAGCACTGCCCCATGTCCCCAGGTGCCTCATTCACACAGATTTTAAATCCCTCTGGGGATGAAAACTCCATCCTTGCCCTGAGCAGCCTCTACAGGGCTGGACCATCCTTGGACCATCCTTCCTGTGGAAAAATGTTCCCCAATATCCAATCTAAATGTCCCATGGTGTGAATTGAAGCCATTTCCCCTTGTCCTGTCCCTGTTCCTGGAGCAGATCCCAAATCCCCCTCACTGCCCCTCCTGTCAGGGAGTTGTGCAGAGCCACAAGGGCCCCCTGAGCCTCCTTTTCTCCAGGCTGAGCCCCTTCCCAGCCCCTCAGCCTCTCCTGGTGCTCCAGACCCTTCCCCAGCTCTGCTCTCTTCTGGGGAGTGTAAAGTTTTCTGTGGTTGGCTTGAGCCCCCCTTGCTGTGTTATGGCAGGGGTTGGAATAGATGGCTTTAAAGGATCCCTAACAGCCCCAGCCACTCCATGATCTTTTTGGTTCCTGAGTGTCTGAGAACGCAATACACTTGCAGCATGGTTAAATGTGCTGGTCACTTGATCCCCTGTCCTGGGTGTTGTCACTTTGCTTCCATGACACCTGGTTGTGTTTGTATGTTTTTATTTACCACAGATTAACTTTGTAGTATTGTTGGGAAGATAACACCCAAATTCTGTCTCCATTCAGATTTGTGAGCAGCAGACAAGCTGATTGTGCTTTCCAGCTGCTACTCTGTGTATTCCTCACTTGTTTTCAGCTGTGCAGAGTGACAGTGTTCCTGCCTTATCCCCTGTTTGTCTCTGCTATCTGTGTTCTGCAGCTGCTCAGTGTTGTGTGGCAGAGCTATTAGCAGAGTTTACTTGTTAAATATGTGTATCTGGCTCTTTCTGTTAATTCCAGATTGTCATTTATTAATCCTGGCTTTACTAAAGGCCTCAACCTCTTTCATTGACAGGATGTATTCAAATGTGCTGTTCCCACTTCTGTAGTAGCAATCATCACACTTGGCAAGAATGCCTCTAGTGATTTCAAACAAAATCCACCTGGGGACCAGATTAAAAATCCTGACAGCTCAGTGCAGACACTTGAGCACTGGTGTAGACTGGCAGCTGTTGAAACAGAAACCTCTCAATGTGATGGGAAGGATGGCAGAGTAGGAAAGCCACCAAAAAGGTAACTTCCAGTTTCATGCAGTGCTTCTGTGCCAACACCAAGAACATGTGTTCTTTTCCATGGTCAGATTTATCAGCTTCTTACTCCTGGGTGTAAATTGTATTTCAGAGCATCCCCCTTGGCTGGTGAGGATTAACAGCAAGGCTGTGAGAGCCAGGTGCCTTTAACCTTTTGATAAAACCTGCCCCACAAAGGTTAAACCTTGTCCCTCCTTTTCCTAAAGGCTTCATGTCATGCTCAGAGTTGCTGTCTGAGGGTCTGATAATAAAGCTACAAAGCACAAGTGTGTGCAAAGGCAGTAAATGAGTGAATAAATGGAAACACAAGGCTGCAGACAGCACTAACAACTGAAGCTGAAGGTTTCAGACCCAAGCAACTGGTAGGTTACAGAAACAGTGTCAATGGTTCTGCCTTTGAAAGGTGAATCACAAATGAGTTGGTTTGGATTGTGTAATCCTGCAGGAAGCATTAGGCACAGGGTTGGACAGGCTGCCTGCATCTGCAGGAGGAAATTAAGTTGTTCTCCTCAGCCACAAACACTCAAAGCAAAACATGCTCCCCAAAACTGGGGAGGGTGGGAGCTGCTAAAAGGGAAATCTGCCAGATTTATTCATGTCAGCATGGCAGGTTCTCCTGTCCTTGCAGTGTGTTTAACAGGGAAATGGAAATCAGAAATGCTGGGAGGGGATAACTTTGCTTCCTGGACCTCTGTGGTTCAAGAGGCTGCATTTGTTTACCTGCAAGCCAAGTGACTCTGATGGACAGCTTTTATTTCAGAGCAAATAGCTAGTTAGATCATTTCCTCCCTCATTAGTTTATATGCTTTTCCTACACTGATGGGTGAAAAAATTCAGCCTTAATAATCTTTTCTTCTAGTCTGTGTGGATTTGGTATTTTTATAGAGGACAGCCGTGGTGTAAGCTGATAAATTTTCCCAGCCTGCTCTGTTTGCTGGGCTGAGGTGCTAAGCATTGCTCTGTCAAAACACACAGTGCCTTAAGCAAACAAGGCTGTTTGATCAGCAGCTCTGCCCTTTGCCAGGAGCTGGGGAGCTGCTGTGTTTTCCTGGAATCGAGGTGCTGCTGGCTCAGCCATGAGGACAGGGGTGCAGCACTGTAACCTGTTAACAGCTGAAACCTCAGCCCTGCTGTGCCCCAGCCATGGCTTGTTTCCTGTAAAGCAGAGGGTGGGAATGTTCAGAGGGAGGTTTTTGGGGTTTCTTCAACCTCTGCCCCCACATAAGGGAAGCCTACCATGCTGGATCACACACTGAATGCAGTGAAACTTCAGGGAACTGGGATTTTCCTGGATCATCTCCCCCGCCTGTTAATGCTCAAATAACACTAAACTTGGTTGGCTTTTCTTGCTAATTTATTAAATATTGTAATCTCTTGTACCTGAACTGTTGCAGGCTTCTGATCTTCCATGTTGCTCTTCCAAACTGTTTTGCCTTTGATTTTTCTTTTGTTTCAGTCTCAGAGGGAAGTGTGGATGAGCACCTTCTGTGACATGGGGCATTGAAGTGGTTATTGAAATCCTGATGCATTTTAATGAGCATCTCCATAATGCTGCTTTCCCTCATATTAATAAACCTCCTGGCAGAGGACAACTTCTAGAACCTAATCTTGGCTTCATCTGTCTGCAGTAGCTGGTCTGTTATGAATAGACTCCAGCCTCACTACAACATGGAGGGTATCTTACAGGAAAATAATAAAATCTGTGCAAACCATAGCCAGAATTAGCTGAACAGCAATAATGCTTCTCCTTTATCTTTGCTTCTGTGAAATGTCATTTGAATCACAGATCTGGTTCACCTCCCTTGTGGTAACTGAGGGGTTAAGCTTTGCTTCTGGAGCAAATGTTCCTGTCTGAAGTTTAACGTTTGTTTCCAGTCTTTTGGTGGTGAAATCTGAAACAGTAGCCAGGAACTTGTAAATTCTTTTGTGTCTAAGGTTTCTCCTGGTTCCTGCTAGGAAGGTGTGTTATGAAAGGGTTCATTTCTCAGCATCTTTTGAACTCTATTCCCTATTTAAGCAGTCATGTGGCATCTCAGTGCCTCTTTCTAGAGCTCTTCAAGACTTCTTGAAGCAAATGACATACCCAGAGCATTCCCTTCCTCAGCAACCTGAATCATTGACTTTCTGCAGCAGAACAAGCCCTTTACATTAATGTTTTTATAGCCTGGCTCTCTGCATTGCCTAATAAATTCCTGGTGCCTTTTTAATACTCAAAGGCTGCAATAATTTTCTGGTTGCTTGTCTGGGATGTTCTCCCTAACTACAGCTACCTGTGAAGTCATCATGTGAATAAATAAAGAAGTCAGGTTTGATTCTACTGCTTACCCAGCAGTAGCTGAGAGGTTTTTGCAGCAGTTTCCTTCCAGATTTCATCCTGACCCTGCAGTCTGGTGGGGTCTGTTAGCTCGTGTCTCCTGCTGCCACTCACATCTGTCCCCAGCTGGGGAGGAACTCTGACAATCAGAAATATCTGCCAGCATTCCCCAGGATATTAAATACCTTAAATACCAGCTGGCCTGAGCTGGCTCATGGCACTGCTCTTCTGCAGCACCCTCCAAACCCTGAGGAACCTGTTCCTGGTTCCTGCAAGGTCCCTGCAGTGCTTTGGGTGCAGCTCTGTGTTCTGGAGCTGTCTGAGCTCCAGTGCTTTATTTGTTCCAGCTGCTGGTGCTTGTCCCTGGGATGTCACCCTGCCTTGGCCTGAGCCCATTCTTGCCCTGCCTGTGGCACCTGGGGGTCACCATGGAAAGCAGGGGACAGCCTGGACCTGGGATGGTGTCAGGAGAACCTTGTGCCTTTTGCCTCTGCCAGGATGGATGAGCTCAAGCTGCAGAGTCAGGGAGTTCCTGAGGCTGCCTTCATCCCACTAGCACTTAGATTGAGCTGTGAGGCAACTTAACAGCACAGGGAAGTGCTTTAACTCCTGGTGAGAACAACCTGCACCACTTCAGTCCCAGGCACAGCAAGGAAGGCAGCTCTGAAGTGCTGTGAGGCTGCTGCAGTACATCCTCCATCCCCTTCACCTCCTGAGCCCATTCTGGGTGGGCTCTGCCTTCTCTGCTTGCCAGAGGTGCTTTTGCTTCCCTGTGTCACATTAAAGCCATGCAAATAGTTTCTATAGCAACAGGTATCTTTGCTTAGCTCTGACGCAAAGTCCTGAAAGGTCTTTCTCATTCTGTCTTCATCCAGCTCTGATTTTTCATTTTATCAACTCTTTCTGAAGATAAAGGCAAAATTAATTCTGCTCTGTTTCAGGAGTTAACTTGCAGCACAGGTGACTGTTTATTTTCAACAGCTCACCAAAGTTTTTGCACCAGGAATGGAACTTTTGGCTGAAGGAAAAATCAGCTGGAATAATTTAGAGAGCACTTTGACTGTACAAACCATGAAATCAAACTAGTGAAGCAGAAAGCATGGCTAAGTAGGTAGAGTGAAAGAACAGAAAAAGGGGCAAAAATTTGTCCCCAGCTTTGCTTCTGGCTTGGTTAAATCTGAGGCTGTTTCTCCTCTCTCCTTTCAGCTCTGTTAAATTCTCCAGAACGTGTGCTGCAGCACACAGGCTGAGCTTGTCAGAACCCTGTTTGATGCTGTTGCAAATGGAAAAACTAGAAAAAAACTTCAAAAAACTTCTAAAGAAACTGGAAAACCCTGACAAATTTAGATAAAATGGTGTTGCCTCCCTGCACAGGGTGTTTGAGTCTCTGCAGGGAAGTGTCTCCTGTGTAATTACTGCAAACAGCTGCTGCAGGGGGACACAGGGAGAAGCAGCTGTGAGAAGATGCTCTGCTCACTCTGCTTTTGCCAACACGGGGCTTGGGCTCCAAAAGGGAGCTGTAGGGATGGGCAGGCTTCCAGCTGTGCTGATTTGCTGGAAGAGACACTTGTGAAGTGTGAGCAGGAGCAGAGGAGGCTGAATGGCCACTCCAGACCTGGCTGGCCATTTACTCAGCTGGTGGCCTTCAGCCTCACACTTTGTTTTATCTTTGTGTCCTTGTATCACCTGGCACTTGTGGAGGAGTTTTTGGAGGGACTAACACTGAGCTGGTTTCTTCCTTTGTGAGCCCCTCTTCTCAAGGAGTAGCTGACAAAATCAGCACATCTTGCTGCAGGCACAACTGTGACCTTGTTGCTAATATTAAATAAATAAAAGGTGCAAAAATGGCAAGACCACTATAAATAAGAACCATGAAGCACCCCACAGCTCTGTGGCTGCACTCTTGATGTGCAGATGTGTTTTCTTACCTCTAAAACTCCCCTGGTTGTGCAGGGGCATTGCCCACTCTGCTGGCTGGGCTGTGGCATAAGGGGATGTGCAGGAAGGGTTGGATGCACTTTGTGCTCCTCTTTGACTGCTTTGAGAAGGATGCAGGATGCTCTTTGCTCCTAGAGTTGCCTGTGTGGTGTTTCTGAGGTCACTTAAACCTCTTTTTGGCTGAGCTGTCTCCATGATACAACCCAGCTGTGAGAGGAAGTTTGTAAGAATACAATATATATTTTATATGATAATTAGTGTGTATATGCATCTATGTGCATGTGGATATGAGGCTGCATGGGTGAGGTACCTTCTGTTGTACCTGGCCCTGCTCTGTCACACATTGCCACAACTCTTAATGAGAATTTGGCCACTTCTGGCTGCTCTGAACACCCTGCCCTGCGAGTGTGCTGACGTAAATCCATATCTGACATCAGGCCCTGATATGCTCCTGGCAGGGCTGGTGTGAGCCAGTCTGGGGTCTAATAACAGCAGCAGTCACTCTGGAGATGCTTCGTGGATCTGTTTGGGTTTTATTTTAATAACTCTGGCCACAGCAGCAGGTTTTGTGCCACCACTGTTTGCCTTTCTGCTGTGGAAATGGCACTGCTGCAGGAGGGAGCTCAGAGCCCAGACAGCTGCTCTGCCTGCCCTGCCCTCTCCTGTGAGCCTGCTCAGATCCTCTGCCATGGATTCTCCCTTTGCCTGGCTGGATTCATAATTACACAGCTGCATGATGCTGCCTGTGCAATCAGCACCCACTCCAGCAGTGCTTGGTGCAAACCCAGAAATTTGAAGGAACAATCATGTGCCTTCACAGAGTTGCTTTTCCATGCCCCCTGCTCCTGCTGTCTGACCCCATCCAAACCCCTGTGGGATCCATGCAGGCTGCCAGCCCTCCTCAGGACAGAGCCCATGCTGCAGCAGAACTCCTTGAGCACAGTTTCCAGGGTTACCTGTGCAGAGCTGATAGCAGGCAGGAAATTAAAATGCTCCGTGTGATGATGATCCCTTATCGACAGCAGATGGTGGCCATCAGCTGGACGTGTCAGGGGAAGGCACCAAGGCAAGCAGAGCAAACACTGCTGGATTTGTGTTACCACCACTGCTAGATTTGTGTCACCACCACTGCTAGATTTGTGTTAACATCACTGCTGGATTTGTGTCACCATCACTGCTGGATTTGTGTTAACATCACTGTTAGATCTGTGCCATCACCACTGTTAGATTTGTGTCACCACCACTGCTAGATTTGTGCCATCATCCCTGTTGGATTTGTGCCACCATCACTGTTGGATTTGTGTTAACACCACTTAGTTTTGTGCCACCATCCCTGTTAGATTTGTATCACCATCACTGTTGGATTTGTGTCACCACCACTGCTAGATTTGTGTTAACACCACTTAGTTTTGTGTCACCACCACTGTTAGATCTGTGTCACCACTGCTGTTAGGTTTGTGTCACCACCACTGTTAGATCTGTGTCACCACCACTGCTAGATTTGTGTTAACATCACTGTTGGATTTGTGTTAACATCACTGTTATATTTGTGTCACCATCACTGTTATATTTGTTCCACCACCCCTGTCAGATCTGTGTCACCACTGCTGTTAGGTTTGTGCCACCACCCCTGTTATTTTTGCCCCATCCCTGCTCTGTGGTGCATGCAGGGCAGTCCCTGAGTGCCCTGCTCTGGCTGTGGTGTGTGGGGCTCTGCTTTCCTGGCAGTAACCCCAAGGAGCCAGCGTGGCTTCCAGCTGAACTTGTTTGCAGAACTCCCTGTCCTTGTCATCAGCCCATCTGTGCAGCTGGTTTTCCCTCACACACAACTTTCTCTCTTGTTCTTCAAAAGACCTGGTTCCTTGACTTGGAACTACTCTACTTTCAAGCTCTCTGAGCACAGTCCAGGTGCCTGCAATCTTTGTGGAGTCTGATGTGCTGTAACCTGTGCCAGGATTGTTTGGGGATTTGCCAAGGGACTGCTGAAAGTGGAAAATCAGCTGAGGATCCATTCTGATGAGCTCTGAGATTAGCCAAGTGCTATATTAGATCTTCCTTTTCTTACTGAGCTGTCTCTTCTCCCTTCTGTCTCTGGGGGGTTTCTGCACCTCACTTTTCTGCTAACTCTGAGGTACAGAATTAGGCTGGAGTGTGGATGTGCCTGCTTCACATCAGGACAGCAAATCTCTCCCCAGATGTGTCTCTGACATCTGTGTGTACCTAAACAGCTGCTGCCTGGTGTGTTACAGGATGAAATTTGCACTCAGAGCCTCCTTGCAGACAGCAATGCTGGTGTTGAAGGGGTTGGAGGAAGCCCTGTGATAATTTAGGTTTTCCCTGACCTTGGGCTGGTTTGCCTGTGGAAGCACCAATGGAAGCCCATTTTTGAGAGGAGCTCTCTTTGTCAGCTGTAGGTTTAATTGCTCTTAAGATGTCAGTAATTCTGCAGGGACCAGACCTGTTCTGACCCACGCTCAGGCTATTAATTAAATAAACCACTCCTGCTGACTGCTGGTGCAGCACGTAGGCAATGAGACACGGTGACAAATGTGAGATTGTACACAAACCAAAACGTGCTTGTGATGTTACTCCTTACATCCCTCCCAGACTTTAATCCTAAAAGCTACCGCCCTGAGAGGGTCCTGTTCTTGCTACAGGCTTTCTCAGGCACTGGCTGCATTGATTTTTAATGGAAATGTTTAATTTCAGATGTCCTGAACGACGCCATCTTCGATGAAGACCATGATGAGATGGTAATTGTGAAGGACATAGACATGTTCTCATTGTGTGAGCATCACCTCGTTCCATTTGTTGGAAAGGTAACTCTCCCTCCCAGAACAAATGTGGGAATGCACAATAAAAGACCTTAAGTACATGTAAAAGACTTTGCAGCTGTAGCTACAAAGCTTTTAAGGCTGTAAGTACTCACTGCTTATGGCTACAGTTCCAGAGGTTTAAACTTCAGAATACAAATAAGGAAGGTCTCCTTAATGTGAGGTTCTATTTGAATTTAAGCTCCTGAAATATAATGCTCAACCTTTCCTAGTCTAAGTAATCTAATGGTTTCTGACATTTCATATCAAAGCTCTTCTCCATGGAGCAGCAGCAAGCCTTGAGGGCAGACATCTCGATATTAAACCAGCTCACCCTGCACACTGCCTCTGCCATGGATTTAGCTCCTGGCTCGGAGCTATCCAGTGCACACTCATCTCTGAAACCCCTGTGAGTGGAACAAACTCATTAGCAGCCCTGCCTTAATTATGTGAGCCAAGTCAGGGAGAGGATGGCCAAAACTGGAATTGTAATGGCAACAACTGTAAGAAAAGGAAATTTCTCCAGCTAACCACTGCAGAGGTGATGAAGAGTTCTGAGTGGGAGCTGCACATCTCAGGCTCCTCACTCCCTTATCAGCACAGAAGGATGGAGCTTAGCCTGGTCCATCTGTTACCATAAAGTGCTCACAGGTCCAAGAGCAGCACAGGCTTGTGCTGTCTACAAAATTCAATCAGTGCCACATATGTTCCAAGCAAAGTGCCTCCCAAAAATAAAATACATGAGCAGAAACTAGCTGTTTATTTAGTTGAGACAATTCAGGTTTGTCTGCTTTCTTTTCTTGCTGTTAGTGTTTTATACTGGAGAACAGGATAATCTCTTTTTCTGTGCAAGCTTTCTGCTGCGTCACTCTTGGTTGTGTGCACTGTGTGTATTCTCTCCATTATTCTTGTGGCAATGTGTGCATTTTTATTTTTTTTATTTTTTTTTTTTACATCCAGCTGTTTAGCCTGTGTGGTTTGGGGAAATCTCCTCACAAATACTGAATCAGTCCTACAAATAACTTGGTATGGCTCTAAATATTCAGAGTAACCATTGCCCTGCTGGGTGCCCCAAACAGGCACTCACCTGTAGCTCTTGCATTTGCAGCTCTATCTTAAAGATAATCAAGAAATCTGCAAAAATATGGAGAACAGGATTCAAAGCTTATTTCTAAGTCGTGTGTCTCACTTTGTCTGAAATGTTCCATGTCTTTTCAGGTGTCAGTGGGTTGATTGCCTAACAGAAGGGGTAGGAATGAGCAAGTTAGCCAGGTAATCAGGTGTACTGTGGTACCTCTCCTGCAGGTACAGCAGCACAGGATTCTGACATGGGGCCTCCAGGCAGAGCCAGAATCCCCCACTGACACTCCCCTGCTGTATCTTGGCTAATTTTTCAAGTCTCTGGTATAGTGGCACAAGTCCTGGATTATAATCTGTTATAACTATAAACATATTGGAATTCAGTAACCCCCATGGCTTTCTGCAAACAAGGAGCTAAATGTCCTTCCCTTCATATCTGAGCACTTTTCTGCTGAACTTCCTCCAATTTAGTTCAAGTACATGTTCAGCAAATCCATATTTGAGCAGGAGGGAAGCTGAGTTAATCATCAGAGTCTATGATACTAAAACAAGATATTAAATCAAATCAGGAAGTGCAGCCTGATTTTTTGTGGTGAAGTACTTCTTGCCATCAGGACTTTCACTAGAAGGAAAGCACAATCCCTCTTCCTGCCACTCCCTAAATCCATTTAAGGTCCAGAAAGAAAATCATGTTTATTTTACACAAGATGAGCAATGGGCTGCCTTTGCACCCAAGTGCAGCAGCTCTGTGGCTTTCCTGAGACTTGGAACATGAGCCTTGACTCTTGAAGAGCTGTGACTTCTCTCCCCCTCAGAAAAACTCACCTGTTCTCCACCAGGACCTCATGAGGCATTCACAGCTCCACAATCCCCCAGGCTTGCATGGTGCCATGTTCCTCCCACATGCTGAGACCTCTGGGCTGTCCCAGAGTTAATTCTGGGGCACATCTCATTGTCTGTGCATGAGTTTCATGTGCCTTTGGAAGGGTGGTGTTGCTCTGTTAATGGTTCTTCTCTCCTGTCTAGGTACACATTGGTTATCTCCCCAACAAACAAGTGCTTGGCCTCAGCAAGCTTGCTAGGTAAGTGTTCTAATGAAAGTGATGCTAATTTGTAAAAAAGATTCCAGGCTGTGCTAGCTGTGCTAATCTTTTTAATCTCCTCTCCCCCTAAAGCTCAGCCCACTTTGTGTCCTGGATTTGGGTTTAGACCAATCCTCAGCATTGTTTTGGGGTTTTTTATGGAGAGGACAGATGAGTCTTGGAGCTCTGTGTTAATTCTCACCAGTGGCTGCAGTGGAGTCCTTATGCTTTTGTAGGTTCTCCCAGAGCACTGGGACCTGCAGGGAGCTCTGAGGCAAAGAATAAGAGAATTTGGTTATTCTAAGGCAGGCCACAAAAACTAATGAGAATTTCCAGCTCTTTCTACTTGGGTGTAGATTGACTAATAAGAAGAAAAATCTAAAAACTTCCAAACTGTAAATGAATACATTTTAAGGATATAAGCTAAATCTAAGGCTTTTATCTCTTATCTGACCCTGCAGAAAAATTTGGCATTTCTTTCTTTCATTGAAGATGTGCTGAGATTGCTGTGGGGTAGATTTTATAGATAAAGTTCAGCCTAAGAAACAAAGCAATTGTGATACACTTGAGAAATCCATTTATTATGTAAAACAGCTTTTTTCCTCAGCAAGTGCCTTGGGTCAGTTGTTGCACTGATTCTTGTTATTAAATGACATTTTCTTGTGCTGGTGAGGAAGATGATGGCAGATCCCTTCAATAAGCAGATTATTTGGGATCAGAGTGGAAGGGTCCCTTTTGGAGAAACAAAACTAAAGATTTGGCTGAAGTTCAGAAACACCACATAGGTCCTGCTTTCCCTGATGGATCTGCTAATCCTGCTGCAGTTCCAGCAGCACTAATGAGAAATTAGCCCTGCAAATCTGCCTGCCTGCTGGGTTTTCTTAGCAGGTAAGGAATGTGTAGGACATGACAGCAAAGTGTCCTAAAGTGAGCCAGATCTGTTCTGTGCTCTGCTTGGACATCAGGGAAAGGTTTGGAAGTGGGAAGATCCTTGGAGGTCACATCTCTGCTGTGTGACCTCGAATTGCAGGGAGGCACCTCCCAGTCCCCAGCAGGGCTTTTGGGAGCGGGCTTTGATTAAAAGAGGTTGTTCAATGTGTAAATTTTATCCTGCATGGTTTTCCTGTGGCTGTTCAGAGCTGCTGGAATTGCAGGCTGGGGTTCTGAGCTGTCAGAACTGCAGTTGCTGGGCTAGAGACTTCATCTGCTGTTAGCTGCTGTTCTTGGGGAGGTGTGTGCCATCCCATGGCTTGGGTTGGCTTTGGGAGGGTCTTTAAGTGGTGCAGGGCATGGCTGGGTTTTGTTTTTTATTTTGTTGTTGGTTTTTGGAGTTGGATTTCTGAAGAGAACCCATCCTTCCTAAACAAACTCCTTAGTGTGGTTTAATTTCTGCAGGGCTCCAATGCAGGATTAAGGATCACATTTGAAATGTGCATCCACTGGTTTGTGCTTGCTCTGGTCTCTATTTATCTCCTGATTGCAGTTGTAAAAAGAAGCTCAAAATGCTTTTCAGTGATTAGGTTTTTTTTTAAATGCCTGTGGCAACATGGTGCTAGATATGTACAATTTTCCTGCTATTTATTCTCAAAATGGAAACCTGCACATCAATATGTGCAAGGCTTCCTGCACTGTGCTCAAAGGTTAAATCTTGCCTCTTTAGAGTGAGGGTAAAATCCCATAGACTGCAATAATGAAAAGATTAGATTCTTGTATAACAAAATGTTCTCACTTTTGAGTGCTTGCCATGAAGAGGTTGGGGGGTGGAATCCTGCCTCCCTTTCGTGCCCTATATAATGGAACCAGTGTTCAAACAAAGATTTGTGAGGCTCTTGCTGCTCTAGGCCTAATCTTTCATAATAGGATTAGTCTAATGTGGTGAGTTTCTGTAGTTGTGGATGACCTGCATTCAGTAAACAAACATCTTTCTCTGGGTTTTAAGCTCAGGCTTGAAAATGCTATTTCAAAAAACTGTTTTTACATAAACACCTTGTTAGGACTATGCAATATCTGAGCATGTTTCCTACCTATATAGTCAATCTAAATATTGTGTTGCTTTGTTTAATGCTGTAACACAACCATTTCATGGCTGGAGGGGAGTTTGTGCATTTAATTCTCTCTCCAAAACAGCAGGAGAGTCTCATTGTCAGGGATGATTCTTGTAAGTGATGCTTCAGGCTGCCAGCCAGTGTCTGGCTTTTGTCTGGTGTGACCAGACAGGTATCAAAGCTTGCTATGGCAACTCCTTTTTGTGGCCACTTGAAGTGTAATTAAGCATTTGAGGTTGGCATGAACAACCCCTGGAGTTACAGAGCAATTATATGGATTTTCTTAAATGCATGGATTCTAGAAATGTCATTAAGTGTCACTTCCACTGCCCACCAAAGGCTTCAATTTGAGTCATATTGGAGGGGACCATTAAGGTGATCCTTGCACTGAAATTGAAGGATGGGGTGAGATATGTGGAGAGATTCTGTTTCAAATAAGACCAATTTTGTCTCATTGTTCTCAGCTAAATTTGTGGTTAAATGCAAGAATCCAAACCATTTCTTGCTCAATTTCTACATTCTGGGAATCCATTATCTGCACTGACCTTAAGGCAGCATTAGGTCTAGTCTGAAGCACAGGGAAATGCTCAGGAGTTAGGGTTCAGGGAGTTTTTGGACACTAATTCCCTCACAACCATGCAATGCAGGTGAGTGGGGATACAAGGAATACAAAACCAACAGAAGGGGACCACAGGAAGAGTGACTGGTTTGCCCTAGAATTGTCCCTGGTGCTGCAGGTGGGGGGAACTCAACACAGGGATGTGCCAAGGGAAGTCTGTGAGGAACACCTGGGCAGCAGCATGGCCATGGATTTCCAGGAAGGACACACATCAGTACAGGGATATCTTGTGATAGCATCAAATTAACTGTGAAGATCAGTCAGTGGCCAGCTGGAAATAACTATAATATTGTCTCTGTCATTTCTCTTTTAGGATCGTGGAAATATACAGTAGAAGATTACAAGGTAAAGACAAAATTTGGTGTTTGTTGTGTGCACTCCTCTCCTAGTCAGTGCAGGGGGCCGGTAACTGGGGGTGGACTGTAGATGTGCAGTTTAAGAGGGGAGAAAAATGAGAAAAACTCTTCTTGAAGAGGTGATGTTATTACACATATTCCCAGTGAGGGGTAACTTCTGCCTAGGAAAGTAAATAGAGGCTGGAACTGATCCCAAGGATAAATGTGCTAGCAGGTAGAGCTGCCAGGAACAGCTAGACCAGTTGGATGCTGCTGGGGATGAACTCTCCTGCAGAGATTTGGAGAGAAGCCTTCAGGAATTCTTGTCTGAGGCAATGGAGCCTCCTGTCCCTGGGAAGGGGAGGAAGCTGCAAAGCCTTGGGCTGGGCTGAACCTGCTGCCTCTGTGGTTAAATTTGGCCTGGTCTTGGCAAGAGAATTCTCAGTGACCACCAGGCTGGTGAATGGAGGGTGCTACAGCTGCAGGAAGTAAAGCTTTGCAGGATAAAGCTCATTTTTTATCTCCATTTCCTCTCCTTGAGAAGAGAAATTGGGTGTGTGGAATAAATGGTGCAGCAGTAACGTTGGGAACAAACACACTAAAAACTGAAAAAAAAAACAAAACCAGAGAGGCAAGAAGATCTTACTGCAAAATAGGAAATGGAGGAGCTATTAGAACAATTTGTGGTTGGAGAGGTGGAATGCAAAATGGCTCCAGATATGAACAAGAAAATAAAAGGTCTGTTCCAGGATACGAATGGAAAATAGGATGGGGCTTGCAGCAAGCAACCCACGGCAGGGTTTGGAATGGGATGAGCTTTAGTGTCCCTTCCAAGCCAAGCCATCCTGGGGCTCTGGGGTCTGAGTTCCCTGCTGTTCCCCAGTGCAGGAACGCCTCACCAAGCAGATTGCCATCGCCATCACAGAGGCCCTGCAGCCCGCGGGGGTCGGCGTCGTCGTGGAGGCCACGTGAGTGCCCAGGGGCTCTGGGGGATCCAGGGGTTCTGGGGGATCCAGGGGCTCTGGGGGGATCCAGGGGCTCTGGGGGATCCAGGGGTTCTGGGGGGATCCAGGGGTTCGGGGGATCCAGGGGTTCTGGGAGATCCAGGGGTTCTGGGGGGATCCAGGGGTTCCAGGGGCTCTGGGGGGATCCAGGGGCTCTGGGGGGATCCAGGGGTTCCAGAGATCCAGGGGTTCTGGGGGATCCAGGGGCTCTAGGGGATCCAGGGGTTCTGGGGGACCCAGGGGTTCCAGGGATCTAGGGGCTCTAGGGGATCCAGGGGTTCTGGGGGACCCAGGGGTTCTGGGGGACCCAGGGGTTCCAGAGATCCAGGGGCTCTGGGGAGATCCAGGGGCTCTGGGGGGATCCAGGGGCTCTGGGGGATCCAGGGGTTCTGGGAGACCCAGGGGTTCTGGGGGGATCCAGGGGTTCTGGGGGGATCCAGGGGTTCTGGGAGACCCAGGGGTTCTGGGGGATCCAGGGCTTCTGGGGGATCCAGGGCTTCTGGGGGATCCAGGGGCTCTGGGGGGATCCAGGGGTTCTGGGGCATCCAGGGGTTCTGGGGGGGGATCCAGGGGCTCTGGGGGGATCCAGGGGTTCTGGGGCATCCAGGGGTTCTGGGGGGGGATCCAGGTGTTCCAGGGCTGGGATCCCAGCTCTGTGTGATCCCAGGTGTTCTGGGGGGGAGGGGGATCCAGGTGTTCCAGGGATAGGATCCAGGTGTTCCATGGGTGAGATCCCAGCTCTGTGCTGCAGGGCTGGTGCATGTTGCCCCTTTAGCTGTGGTAGCTGTGTGCTATGCTTTGTTATCAGGCAGAGAGATTACTCATAACAATAACAACAATAATAGCAATAAATAATAATAATAATAGCAATAATAATAGCAATAATAATAGCAATAATAATAGTAATAATAATAATAATAATAATAATAATAATAATAATAATAATAATAATAATAATAATAATAATAATAATAACAATAACCCTATTAATAATATAATATTACCAGTAGTAATAAAAAATGAATAATCCTGATGTGCTGGCTGATGCTGTGTGGAGATGTGGCAGTGAGGAGCTGTCCCAGAGCAGCAGGTCCATGCCCTGTGCTCCTTCTGCCCCTCGAGCAGAGCAGAGCTCAGGACTAGCAGCAGGCATGTCCCTGTGACCAGAATGCACCTGGGAAGGTGGATTTTCCTGGGATCAGGAGAGAAGGCAGCACTCAGTGGCTGAGAATGTGACCCTTCCAGCTGAGCTGCTGCAGATTTGGTTTCTGCTTGTGGAGGTTTTGTTCCCTTCCCAGAACTGAATGTGACTGTACAAAACATCTTTCCCTGTGGGATTTCTCCTTCCCCAGGAGTGTTCCTGATGCACTGACTCCCCTCTGCTTTCTCCTAGGCACATGTGCATGGTAATGCGCGGGGTTCAGAAAATGAACAGTAAAACAGTAACCAGCACAATGCTGGGGGTGTTCCGGGAGGATCCAAAGACCCGAGAGGAATTCCTGACTCTCATCAGGAGCTGAAACTGTGTTACCCTCTGGATGCCCTCTGGATTGCTCTGTCCGTGTCACTGTCTGTCCTTGTCCCACATCCCAATCCTAAACTCACTTGTCGTGAATTGTTGTCATAGTCTTTGTGCAGTGAAGGGCTTCTGGTGGCAAATGGAAAATGGAAGAGGTAGGGGTGAGGGAAATCCTCCTGGATTTCCACTGATGCTGATGTCACAGAGTTACAAGCCACAAATAGGAATTTGGAAATGTTTTTCCATTCATAATGCAGAATATCCAACTGTCAGAAGAGAAGTGGGGCTTAGGAGTGAAATGGATATTTATGAAATAGTTGTGTTTATTAGAATAAATGTGGAGCAGCACAGGAAACAGCTGAAAGGATGTGGATCTTTGTAGGATTGGGATTATCCCAAATTTTTGGACTTTGTTTTATTGCAGTGGCTGTTTCAATCTCTGGATATGTGTGTTATACCTCTGAGATGTTACCTCTGGTGTGTTTTACATCCTTGCTAGTATCAACCTTCTTTTTTTGTGGGTTTTGTTTGTTTGTTTGTTTGAGAAATGTGTAAACTCCATTTTTCCTATCCTCTTAACAGGCAGGGAATTAACTTCTGAATTATTTGGGGCACAGCCCTGTCTCTGTACAAAGGGGTTTATGCACCTTTTTCTCTGTGCCTCAGAATGTCTGACCACTTGAACTGTCAGTTTCTTACTGTTTTTAAGGCAACTTTGACACAAGAGAGGAAAAATCCCTGCAGAGTCTGTCTGCAGAGTACTGAGGTATCCAAAGAGATTTTTAATGATATTTATACCTTGAGCTTTCTTTCTTGGATTTCCACGGGTTAGACTGAGAAGCTGAAATCAGTCTGATAATGTGAAAATGAAGATTTGCAAGCATTCCAAGGTTTCCATTTCCAATGCTGGACCAAAGGTGAGCACGAAATCCTGAGCACAGCACATGGTACCTCCCCTCCCTGCCCACAGGTTGGGTTATTTCAGGGCAGAGTAACCTGGAATGACAACAGCTCATTTCATAAGAGCAGCTGAGAAAAGCATTTCCAGGGCCACCAGAATGAATCAAACCACTTTTTTTTTTTTTTTTTGTGTAAGTGGCAGAATTGGTACAAAAAGTTTCAGTCCAGCTGGACTTGGCTGAACTTCTGCTTTGTTACCATTTTAATGGGTGTTTTGTAACTCTTAATTGGGAAAAGATGAGGAGCAAATGAAAACCACCCTCCTCACCCTGAGCTTGCAAAACAAATGTCAGCCAGGGGGGTTGGATGCCCACAGGTTCCCAGGGCTCTCTCTGCTTTGCTGGGTACCAACCCAAAATGTCCTGTACACAGGGGCAGCTCCATCTCACCAACATTGCCCCAGCCCCTGGTGGAAATAAAATGAAAATTGTGCCTGGTCAGATTGGGCCTGAAGAACTTTGTTCAAGCAGAACAAGCTCATGTGTTTAATTACACTAATTTTACTTTGAGGGCCTTCACAGCATTACTGGAAAAAACTTTTATAACATCCTCTGTCCTGGATTCTGTAGGATTAGGTGCTGTCCCAGTGTTTCTGGTGTAAACAAGCTGTGCTGCACATTGCTGAACACCAACTCCCTGGCATTTGTTCTCCTAAAAAATTGCCAGTTTTCAGTTCAGTATCTTACAAATATCCAGCTGAAAAGCCTTAAATCTTTCTTGCCTGAAGTTGGCAGTAAGCCTCTCTTTTAACTCAACTGGAAGGAGATTTTGAGGACCAAAGGGGCACACAGCAGTGCACTTATTTCTCTTTCCTTGCTTTAGTTTGGAAATTAAGTCTCTGTAAAACACTGTCTTGCTCCTGAGGCACCAAAAAAGTTGTGTTTTAACCACTTATCTCTATTCAGGGTAAAGTTCACGTTGCACCACCACTGTTTTTTATTTCCATGTGACCTGCAGTCCTTAAAACACACCTCTCTCTACTCGTGGCCTTGGATTTTGTTCCCATTTCTGCTGTTGTAAGTCTCGGTGCATTTTTTGGAGCTTTGGCATTGTTCAAACCCACGAGCTTTAACTACACCCTGTGTGTAAATATGTAAAGGATGTACAGCCCCTGTTGTACTGCTCACCAGTGCATTGTCTCTGAAACATTAAAGCACAGTGTTATCCTTTGGAGTGGGAGCATCCTTGGGGGACCTGGAGGTGCTGGCACAGCAGGAGCTCCCAGCCCTCAGCTGGAATGGTTCCTGCACTCATGGGTGACTTGGGATGCTCCTCTGGGGTGGGTGGTGCTGTTACCCACAGCTGAGTGCCCACCTGGTGACTGGGAAGCAAAAAAAAAAAAACCTCCAGGATTTGTTGGATTTGTTTCACATTCTTGCTGCTCCTTGGAGCCAGAGGAATCAGGAGCACATTGGAGCAGGGGCGGTGGGTGCTGGTGGCTGCTCCTGGCACTGAATTTGGGGGGTCTCACAGTCTTTTTGTGCCCTCCTTGAGCTGTCCTGGAGACCCTATTGACCTGAGGAAATATCTGGTACATGGCCAGATGCTCAAGCTACCTGAACCAATAAATCCCATCAAGCTGAGAGACCTCGAAGGTGAAGCCAGGATTGGGTTGGGTTGGATTGGGTTGGGTTGGGTTGCCCTGTTGGGTGTCTAGGCTGGCTTGAAGACATTCCTGCTGTCCTCCAGCCTCCCAGAAAGCAGAAATTGCTGGGATTTGGGGAAAAAAACCATAAAATGCATGGATCCCAGACTCCTGAGGAGCAGCCCCAGTGCAGAGGGAAGGGGAACCACAGGGTCTGTGTCCACTGTGGTGGTCAGGGAGGGAGAAGGGATGATGAATGAAGTCTCCTCCAGGCCTTGGTGTCTTTTTTATCCAAATGGTCTGAACTATTTGGAAATTATTCTCCTGGGAAGCCCCAGGAGCATTGGCAAGGCCTGTCCTTGTGGTGAGGCTGAGCTCTGTCTTTCTCACAGCTGTGCATTACAGCTGCTGCTCGTGGTGGGAAATGGGCTCTTTGGGAAAACAGGCTCTTCTGCAAGAAATTATCTATTCCCTGCTTTTTTTTTTTTTTTTTTTTTTTTTTTTTTGGGTATGGGATTGGGAAGGAGCCTCACTGCTTTTGCAATCATGGGAAAATCTGTTGTCATTGGGGTGAAAAAATATTCAGCTCCAAAGTGTTAATAGCTCAAAAAATCCCCCAAAAATCTGAAACAAAAAAGTGAGACAGAAAGACCAAACCTGTTAAATAAGGTGACATCCTCCCAGCTCTGAACTGCCCTATATCCCAAGATTCCATCTAATTTTTCCTGTGCTCCATTCCTTTCAATTTATCCTGTGCTCCATTCCTTTCCTGATGCTCTCCAGTGCTGTGTGTTGCTTATCAGTTTTATTTTCTCAAGGGTCCCACATCTGAGCAGTTTCTTTGAGGTTTTTTTCTATCACTGTGGTTATTTTGGGTGTCTCCCATCACCTCCTGCCCCTGTGCTGTGGAGTGACCAGCCCATAAATCCCTGTGCCATATCCAGCCTTTGGTCCTGTGTTCCACCTCTAAGTGCAGGTTTTTATCATGGAATCATTAAATTTGGGAAAGCCCTCCCTGGCCACTGAGGGCAGCAGTTATCCCAGCACTGCCAAGCCCACCAGGATGCTTCAGTTCAGGCAATTCCTCCAGCTCTGGACCTCAAATTAGGTTATTTCTAGGCAAAAATCTGCCTTCCAGTGACTGAGTGGCTGCAGGAAAGAGCTGGGATCATCCCAGAGGCTTCCTGCAGCCCTCACAACCTTCCACATTTTTGGAGAGTTGATTAATGAGCTCTACCAGCCCTTTAGCTGCCCCTGCTCCCTGGAGCTCTGCTGGAGTTGGGAAAGAGCCCAGCTGTGCCCTTTGAGCCTTGGCTGAGCCCTTCTGTCCAGCTCCTGGAAACAACTTCTAGGAAAAGCTTTGCCTTCCAATTGTTTTTAAAGTTACACTCATGATTTAGGAGTTGAGGGGGCATAAAATATTAAAGCTGCTGTTAATAAGTCTTGGCCTGGGAGGGACAGAAAATAAATCACAGTATTCAAAAGAATATTGCTAAAATGCACAAAGAATATCCACAAGGAATTTGTTTGTAGTTTTTAACAACTCTGTGTTGTGTTTTTGGTGCTGGGATGGTTTTGGCAGGTGAGCTGCACCACATTCCCTCTGTTTGCTCTTCTCCTCCACACCAGGATTGCAACAAGTGAAGCAAAGGTGAAAAACCCACTGTAAGAGGGACCAACTCCACTGCAAAGGCCTGAAAATGATTTTGGAGGTGCCAAGGCAAAACACAGTGGTGCTGCTTTGGCCACAGGGGGTGATTCCTGGGAGCCCTGCCCAGGTGCTGTGGGAAGGTTCTGTGCTCCAGCTCCCTCCTGCCCTGCTGTGGGTGCCTGGGAACCTCTCAGCACCCCCTGCTGCCACCAGGGAAGCCCCAGCTCATCCCTCAGCTGGCATTTCTTTAGCTGCCTTGTCCTGGAACAAGGCAGGAGCTGCTGGAGAGCTGCAGCAGTGTCTGGAGGAGGTGACAGCCACTGCTCCAGCCAGGACACACTGCATCAGTGTGTAGGAAAAAGGCAAAAATTCAGGATACAGTCACTGGAACAGGCTCCCCAAGGAAATGGTCACTGCACCAATCCTGCAGAAGAGCAGAAGTGTTTGGACAACTTATACGTTTATTAATGTGATGACTTTACAGGTAGCTGTAGTTAGGGAGAACATCCCAGACAAGCAACCAGAAAATTATTGCAGCCTTTGAGTATTAAAAAGGCACCAGGAATTTATTAGGCAATACAGAGAGCCAGGCTATAAAAGCATTAATGTAAAGGGCTTGTTCTACTGCAGAAAGTCAATGATTCAGGTTGCTGAGGAAGGGGATGCTCTGGGTATGTCATTTGCTTCAAGAAGTCTTGAAGAGCTCTAGAAAGAGGCACTGAGATGCCACATGACTGCTTAAATAGGGAATAGAGTTCAAAAGGTGCTGAGAAATGAACTTTTCATAACACACCTTCCTAGAAGGAACCAGGAGAAATTTTGGGGTGGCTGTGCAGGGCCAGGAGTGGGACTGGGTGGTCTTTGTGGGTCCCTTCCAGTTCATTCTGTGATCTCTGCTGTGTAGGGTCCAGCCCTGGGCTCTGGGGGCTGCACCCAGGTCTGTGCTCACCTTCTCCAGCCTCTTCCCCATTGCTCTTCATCACTGGGAGGCTGGAAATGCTCTTGGAGCTGGAGGAAAGGATTTGTAGGGAAGCAGCAGTGGGTGGGAGGGAGGCAGTGAGAGCTGGCAGGGGGTTTGCAGAGGCTCTGCTCCAGCTGGTGGTGCCCGAGGTCAGGGATGCCCGGGGTCAGGGATGTTTGAGTTCAGGGATGTTTGAGATCAGGAATGCCCAAGGGCAGGGATGTTTGAGATCAGGGATGCCCGGGTCAGGGACGTTCGAGTTCAGGAATGCCCGGGGTCAGGGATGCCCCGGGTCAGGGATGCCCGAGGTCAGGGATGTTTGAGTTCAGGAATGCCCGAGATCAGGGATGCCCAAGGTCAGGGATGCTCGAGATCAGGAATGCCCGGGTCAGGGATGCCCGAGATCAGGGATGTTTGAGTTCAGGAATGCCCGAGGTCAGGGATGTTTGAGTTCAGGAATGTTTGAGATCAGGAATGCCCGGGGTCAAGGATGCCCGAGATCAGGAATGCCCGGGTCAGGGATGCCGGGGTCAGGGATGCTCGAGTTCAGGAATGCCCAGGGTCAGGGATGCTCGAGGTCAGGGATGTTTGAGATCAGGAATTCCCGGGTCAGGGATGTTTGAGATCAGGAATGCCCGGGTCAGGGATGCCCGGGGTCAGGAATGTTTGAGATCAGGGATGGCCGGGTCAGGGATGCCGGGGCTCGGCTGCTCCCGGCTCGGGGCTCGCACAGTCTGTGGCTCCCTCTGCCGAGCCCGGCCCCCAGCTCTGCCGGCCGCAGGAGGAGCAGGGGCTCCCGTGGGGCTGGAAATGCATTTTCCAGAGTGCCAGGGATCACCCCGGTACCACACTGGGGGCGAGGGGGTGGGAAAAGGGCATCCAGCCCCTCCACTGCATCCCACTGCCGGGTGATGCTGCAAACCCCCCTGTGCTGCCTCTTGACAGGGATGCTGGTTTGTACAAAAGCAGAGGCTACATGCCAGGATGAGGTATTAAAAATTATTTTTATTATTTAAAATTAGTCCAAAAATCTATTTTCTTTAGAAAAGTGTGGATTTTGGCTGAGCTGCACCACATCTCCTCTGACCAGGCTCTGTCAGTGGGATGTTGTAGTGGAGAAAAGAGGGAAAATCATAGAAACACAGAATGGTTTTGGCTGCAAAAAAGAGATTTACTGTCCAGTCCCCTGCTGTGGGCAGGGACACCTTCCACTACCCCAGGTTGTTCCAAGCCCTGTTTAACCTGCCTTTGAACACTTCCAGGGATGGGACAGCTTCAGATTCTCTGGACAACCTGTGCCAATGGCCTCAGCACCTTCTGAATAACAGATTTCTTCATAACATCCCATTTAAATCTCCTCCTTTAGTTTAAAACGTTCCCCCTGCTGTTCTGCTCCTCCAGCCACAGCTCTGCCTGTGCTTTGGGAGAAGCCATGGGGAGCTCTGTGGGTATCAGGTACCCCAGCTGATCCCATGCCAGCATCCCTGATCTGCAGGGACACCATCCCTGCCCCAAAGTGCCCATTCCAGGTGTGCACTGCTGATCCCAGCTAAAGCAGCTCCCAGCCTGGGTGAGGTGGCCACGCTGCTGGCCAGGGCAGCAGGATCAGGTTGTTTGTCCATGCTGGGAGCATTCCTGGCTGGCAGCCAGGCCAGCAGCATCACTCAGCCTCTCTGGAGGAGCAGCAGCCAGCAGACGTGGGGAATGAATTATTCCTTGATCCCGAGGAGCTCTGCTGGAAAAGCCCTCTCCATCTTGCACAAAAACTTCCCTGCAGTGGGAAATCCCTGCCTCCTGCCACTGAGAGGTTGTTCCCTGGGATATTCCCCTTGCTGTTAAATGAGGAATTTGTCCCCACACTAGGAATTAAAGGTCAGGTAGAAGGGACAGGAGCATCCCCAGGGCTGGAGCTGCTTCTCCATCACCTTTTGGAATAGGCAGAGATGGAATAAAAGGTCATGTTAACACATGTGGGGTTATCCAGCCCCTGCTGGGATCATGAGAGCCCAGAAGCTGCTGGAGCAGCAGCCACCAGCTGCTGGCTTTGCTCCCAGCTGGGTGTGGGCTGCAGCCTCTGCCAGGCAGGAGAAGGGACCTGATTTCCCCAGGCTGGACAGGGCTGAGCTCTGGTGGAATCTGGGTGCACCAGCAGGTAAAGCCTTTAGTGCCCAGAATGGATTCATCCAACAGCTTCTGGCAGCATGGAAATTATATTTTTTTCCTCCTGCTTTTCCTTTTTTTTTGAAGCCTCTTTTCCTTTTGCCACAGACTCTCCCTAATGTGTGGCTGCCATGGGCTTTTCCTTGGAGCCTTTTCAGCTCTTCCAACTCCATTTTACAACCCAGGTTTTTCTGCCTTTTTCTTTCCATTCTGTGTTAGTGCAACAGCCTTGTGCTGTGAGACCCTGACAGCAGCACAGGGACCTGGAAAGGCAAACTGTTCATGGAAGGAAATGGCTTTTTTTGGGATTTAGGTTTGTCTGAGCTGTGTTGGGCGGCCAATTCCCCACGAGTGCAGGGAGCCATGGCCAGCTGTGGATGTGGATATTCTCATGGACAGGGAAATTCTCCATGGCAAATATTTTCCTTGTGGGGTGGCCAAGCCCAAGATACCTGGGAGCATCCTAAATAGAAGGAGCTTGAGGACATGGTTTTGGGGTCTGGGAACCATCAGCATTTGGAGAGTTCACCAGGAGCCTCATCCTAGGAGAAGCAGCAGATGAAGTGTTCAAACAACCTGAATAAACTCTGTGTTTGTTTGTCCTGCTCCTCATGGGGGACCTGAGCCACCCTGTGGGGGGACAGTGAGCAGGACACCCAGGACATCTCTGGAGGGCATCCCTGGACCTGAATCAGGAATGGCTGATGAGGCAGAGAAGAGCCTGCAGAGCTGGGCTTGATCAGCCTGGAGATGTGGAGGCTCAGTTTGAGAAAATAAGGAAAAACCAGGGGCAGAAGGTCCTGCCCTTGGCACAGAGGATCCACAAGAAGTGGCAGCACCAGCTCTGAGCATCCTTCCCTGCTTGATCCAGCCCCTGGAGGGTCTGAAACGTGCAGGTTCTAAACCCTGCCTTAAATCCATCCCAAAAGTCTCCACACACACTCTGAGGCTCTGCAGCCTCTGAGCTGCTCCAGCCCCAATTCCTGCCGATTTCAAAGGAAAATCCTGTGTCTAAACAGCTCCTGGGGCATCCCAAAGGGACAGTGAAGCAGCTGCATGGGGAATGCCAGGGATGTGGAAGCTGTGCCACAGGCTTTAAATAAAGATCCCCAACCCTTGTGGAAGTGTGGAGGGCTCCTCCCCTCTCGCCCACGGGACGAACATCTATTGAATTCCAATTTTTTTTTTTTTTTTTGCTTTAAGAAGTCCAAAGCCGCCTGCCAAGAAGGGGATAAATAAGGAGGCGCCACACCCCAGTGTTACAAAACCTTGTATTAATCATCTCCCTTCACTTTCAATATAGCAGATATGAAATATAGCCATGGTTCCTAGTTACACGGGAGGAAATGAGCAATAAATACATCGGAGCAAGTGGAAATCACGAGGGTGTTTCACTGGGAACAACATTGGAAAACTGTACACTTGCAAAGACTGGCATCTCCAAACATTAGTATTTCTTTATATCAGGAAGCTTTTACATGTAACAAACATGCTATTGCCATATATGACCAAAAAAAAAAATTAAAATTTAAAAAATAGGCATTGCTCGGCAACATTAACTAGGCAAAAATAGTTCTTTTGTGCACTAAATTTGTACAGAAAAACCAGGACAAAAGGCATGCATGGACAAGGAGAGGCTGCCCGGGAACGGCATGCAACAGAAGAGAGGTCAAAGCTCTTTAAAGTCAGCTTACAATAGGCATAAATACATCAGGGTTATATATATTAATAAGGGAGGAAGTATTCTGTTTAACATTATTAACATTCCTGTTTTTTTTAATGTATTTTTCTTTGTTTTTTTTTTTTTTTTCTTCCTATTCCTCCCAGAGGAATACACATTCACCTTTAAGTAAAGATAAAGGAATACAAAAAATAAAACTCACTTTTGCAAACTCTGATGACTCGTATAAAATCAACTTTAGTGTTATCGTCGCTGTGTGCAAATTATAGACGTCTGCGGGACCCACTTTCCACCAGGCACATTCCGAAAGCCAAACCCGACATGGAGAAAAGGTGACAACAAAAATCCTTTCCCGAAGCGCTGACCCAGGGGTTTTCCTGCCGGGTGCTGCCCGATTTCCCCGCTGAACCCCTCGGGGGGTTTTGCCGAGCTGAGCCCAGCCCAGCCGAGCTCGGGGCTTGTCCCTGGGGTGGGGATGACACAAGGGACAGGGTTGTGTCGCCGTGGGTGTCGCATGGTGGGTGTGCCGGGCTCCCCGGGCCGGGGGACAACAGCACCGGGAAAAAATCCCCGACAGCGCTGGGGGAGCCCGAACTGGAGCTGGGCGAGCAGCCCGAGCGGGGAACTCGCCCGCCCGACAGCCAGGACAGCGGCGACATCCCGACGGGACAGCCAGGGAACATCCCGACGGGACAGCGAGGGGACATCCCGACTGGACAGCGAGGGGACATCCCGACAGGACTCATCCCGGCACGACAGCGAGGGACATCCCGACAGGACAGAGAGGGGACATCCCGACAGGACTCATCCCGACTGGACAGCGAGGAGAAATCCCGACAGGACAGCAGGGGGACATCCCGACAGGACAGGGAGGGGACATCATCCCAGACGGGACAGCGAGGGGACATCCCGACAGGACAGGACAGCGTCACTGGGGCGAGCGGGGATACAAAAAGAAAGGCACTGCCGCTTTATTACTGAATATTTGACTTCACAGCCTCGCTCATGCAACTGTTGGTTTTTTTTTTTTTTTTTTTTTTTTTCTTTCTATAAATAATTTTTATTTCTTTTAGGATTCAAGCTTTTTTTTTTTTTTTTTTTTTTTTTTTCTTTCCCTTTTAAGCCTCTTTCCCTGGAGCTCTGCCGCCCGCACTTAGCACCGGCAGCCAGAGCCAGGCAGCACTTCCCGAACGCAACTGAAGCCACTTTTTTGTTGTTTTTACTCAAAAAAAAAAAAACCAAAACAAGAAACAGCAAACACAACTAAGTCGTTATTAACCTCTACACTGTCAATGGAAAATAAGCTTTTTTTTTTTAAACATCGAAAGGATAAAACAATTGAATTATTTGGTGATTGTTAATAACAGACATTATCATGGTTCCCAGCCATAGCAAGTTAATAGGTAAAATATCCAAAATAATCTCTCTGAACAATCAGAAAACCTCCGTGCCCATAGTCAGCGAAGGAATAAATAGAATTTCAGCTCTGTAAATACACTGGAGTCTCCCTGAGGGAGGCTCCTGCTACGGTGGTTCTGCTCACACCTCACAAGCTGGGGGTGCTCGGGGTGACCCAGGTCCCCAGCGCTGACCCCGATTTGCCTTCACCTCCTCACACCTCTTCCCAACCTCCCTGGCCTTCAGCTTTTCCCTTCTCCACCCTCCCCATCACCCCCCTCAACCTCCTGTCTGCTGGGAAGCAGGACACCAAGGAACAGCAAACATAAAACATTGCATTTGGCACTTGGGTTTTCGTGTATGTGTATATATATATATAATTATATATATATATATATTTTTTTTTTTCTTTAGAAAAACAACTTAAAAACGCTGCATGACAAAAGGATTCACACATGTCCCAGCCCTGCCCATGCTCGGGCTCCCCCTGAGCCCTGCTCCCTCTGATCCTGCCCATGTCCTCACAGCCCATTTTGGAAATATTGCTGCAACCCATCAGCTCAATTAATTAATTTTACATTTGTTATTAGACCATCAAAGGACTCGGGGCAGCATCAGGACGGGCGGGAGCATCACTGCAGATCTGAGACTCACCAATTTAACACCAAATTCAGCTCCTGTTACAAAAAGCAGTGGCAGGTGAGGGGCAGCCCAGCCACAGCCATCCCCATCTCCTGCTGGCACAGGTTAATGCCAAGGAAACAAGGCTGTGAAGCTGCATTTTGGTGCCCTTTGTAGCTTGGGCTTTATTTGGGGTTTCCTTCATCCCTCTTTGGCTGTGCTGGAAAAGCTCCAACAGCTGGATTTGGGCAGGCTGGGCCAGATGTGTGGAGCCAGGATGCAGCAGCTTCCCAGCACCTGCACAGGCAAGGCAAGAGACACTGAAACTCTCCCAGTGTCCCTGAATTTGCAGATTCCCCCTGGACCCTCCTCTGGGTGAGATGCCCCCGCTCCATCCCGATTCCTGGTCCTAGGGGGGCACAGGGATGGGACTGACCCTCCACTGCCCTGAGCACAACGCTGCCTCCACACTGCAGATCTCTTGGCTAAACTGAAAGGGAATTTTGGGGTTGTTTTATTATTTCTGTTTCAGTCTGGGCTCGCCGGGTCAGTCTGTGCCCGAAGCTCCTGGCAGGGCAGGCAAATCCTCCCCAGAGGGTTTTTGGTCACACAGCCCCACGTGGTGCTCCGTGCTCCTTGGTATCCTCCTCCAGGAACAGGCTTTGCCACGGTGCTCTGGTGAACCCTGTGTTGTCAGCACTCTCCTCCTCCATGTCCCCCCAACCTCCCCATGCTGCTTCATCATCGTCGCTGAGATTTTTTTTTTTGCTTTTTGCCATCTTTCCCCATCCCCCCCTTTTAGCATGGATGTAATAAATGACAACACAAATTCCAAGTCTAATGATATGTTCACAAGGACAATCTACACATTCACAAAATTAAAACAGGAGAGAGAGAGAGAGAGAGAGGAGAGGAGAGAGGAGAAAGGATGCAAGCTATCGCTGAGGCTCCCCCAAGCCCCGACCTCGCCGCTGGACCCGCAGCAGTTGTTGTTGTCCCCGTGGCGACGCCTTCTAGATCGTGGAGGTTCTGTCCACACCATCTGCAAGCAGGAAGGGAGAGTTAGGAGCAGCCCCAGTGAGCCTGGTACCCCCCAAGCTGGGGGTTTGGAGGACGGACCCCCCCAGAGCATCCCCAACCCACAGCCCCTACAGAGAGGTGGTGTCAGGGCCGCCCCCACCACCTCCCATGTCCCCAAGGGGTGCAGAAGGGTTTTGGGGTGTCAGTGCTCTGCTGGTCCCTCTGTGCCACCAGCTGTCCCCACCCCACAGCAGCTTCTGTCCCAGCGCTGGTCCAGGCCTTCTGCCACCACCCACAACCGCTTTCCCAGGGGCAGAGGGGGTTTCTGGGCACAAGGCAGGTGACAATCTGGGACTCCCCTACAGCAGGACAAGTTCATGTGCCCCTGACCAGGAGTCAGGGGATAGGGACAGAGCTGGTCCCAGGGGCTGCATTGCCCACAGTTCACCCAGCCCTGCAACACCTGCACCGCAGAGGATGCAAAATTTTCCTCCATCTGAGGATCATGGAAGGACAAAAAGCCCCCAGGAGTCCTTTCTGTCCCCCCAGAGCCCCTGTTCCCAGCACCCTGTGACAGCAGGGACGCATCCAGCACAGCCCAATCCCAGGAGCGAGGGGTCCCTGACCCACCCCAAAGCCTCACAACTGACCCCAGTACCAGCAGCCCCTGCCCCACCCCCGGGGCAGAAATCAGCACCCAACAGCACTTCCAACCCTCCAGCCCTGATCCCACCCCCTGCCCCCATCCCAAACCCCATCCCAGGGATGCAGAGAGGCAGGAGGCAGCTCCCAGAGTGCTGTGGAACAGAGAATTCCCTGTTACCACTTGGGGCACCACAGCCACCTCCCTCCTGGACACTAAAAACAAACAGGTTTGTTACGCCTTTTTTTTTTTTTTTTTTTCTCCCCCGAAAGGTTTATTTTTTTAAGAGCTATTTATAGCAACGACCGGTTTGGAGAGGCTCGGGGAATGCGACCTGGAAAAAAATAACTTGGAGGAACAGTACCCTGCAGAGGAACAAGACAGCTAAGCCTCAGCTGGGCACACGCCGGAGAAACGCTTCGGGTGACAGAAGTGTCCTTGTTTTCCCAACCAGCGATGCTGCCAGGGCCCTGCTGCTCCCACAGTCCTTGTTCTCCTGCTCCTGTCCCTGGGAAGGGCTGTTGGATCTGCAGGGAGCCTGGTGGCACTGGTCCTCCCCGAGGGCTCTGTCCTCAAGCATCCGTCAGTCCGGGATTTCCGCAGGAGGAATTTGGGATCCGGGCGATGCCGGCGGCCGTGCTCATCCCATCGTGCCTGGGGCTCCAGGGTGTGGCAAGGGGCACTGGGAGCTTCTGGTGCTGGTGCTTTGTGCTGCACCAGCCTCTCCATCGCTCTGCTGCTGCTGCTGCTGCTGCTGCTGCCGCCTTTTCCATCTTCCCTGCTTCTTTTTGCCCCGGTCCTCCTCCCTCCCCGTGCCCATTATCCGCTGGCACCCCCGGCTGTGTGTGGACTGACAGCCCCTGGCACAGCCCCTGGCACAGCCCCTGGCAGGGATTCAGCCCCCAGCTGCGGGGATCCAGTGGCAGAAGGGCACAACACTCCGAAGCCCGTGCCCATCCGGCAGGGGCTTTACCGAGCTAACGAGAGTAGCGCTAACACTAATGATCATTAGCAAGCTGACGAGTGGCTGATTAGCACAGACTCCACTAGTGCTGGTGCAATCCCTGCGTTCAGCTTTACCCCCTGCCCCGGGCACCTCGCCCAGAGAAGCCAAAATTCCCAGGTGAGCACCCCCACATCCCCGCTCTCACAGCCACAGCCTGTCCCAGCTCTTGGGGGGCACGGGGCAGGGGCAGGTGCTGGGGGGCTCAGCAGAGGCGGCGTGGACGTGCTGGAAGAGCCCCAGCAGGAGGGAATGCTCACCGCTGAGCGCGTGCTCCGTCATGCTCAGGCACAGGGACTCCAGCCTGTTGTTGATGTCAGGTTCAGTCACCGGCACCTGGAACTCTGCAGGGAGAGAGGGAATAGGAGATCCTGGTCAGGGACCCTGCCTGCCTGCTCCGTGTGGGAAAAGCATCTGAGAAATGGCCCAGGAGGGTCTGACAGGACTCATCTTCGGCAAGACACACTCACAAAAGCAGACATCACCCCCTGCTACCCATAAGGGATGAATGTGAGGGGGTTCAGGCGCCTGTAAGAGCTGTAAGGGGCAGCTGGAGCAAGAGCAGAACCCCACCCAGGGAGGGGCAGCCCTGGTAATCTCCTGGGGATGGATACTGTCCGTGCAGGCAGGGCTAGTGCTTGGACATGGGATGGCAGCACAGACCAGCAGAGCCACTGTCTGGCTTGTCTGGGACAGCTTGGCTCCCACTCAGTCACCCACCACATCCCTGGAGGTATGAGCACAAAAAAGGGGACACACACATGAAGTTTGGAGTGTTCCAGCACCTCCATCCTAATCTAAACAGCAGCAAACCTTCCCCACCCTGCAGCAAAACCTGCAAACACAGCTTTGTGCTACTGTGCTGGACGGCATCTCCCGCCTCCCACTGGCTCACAGGAACAGGGGATGAGATCCAGGAGGGCTGAGGGCCCCCCACAGCCTGGCAAACACTAGTTGTAAGGCCAGCATCACATCATTGCTTATTTTCCTTGCGACTTAACCCACGTCTCTGGTTCCCCAACCCTCCTACGCCCTCATCCACCACAGGCTGACATGCAAAGAGAAACCCATTTATTCTCCTGCAACACCTGAGAAATGTGCCCTTGTGCTGGTGTTTAATCAATACCCAGGAACAGCTGCTGCTCCTGCTGCACAGAACATTTGCTGCCCAAATGCTGCAGTTTAACACTCAGGGTGTGTGAGACCAGCAGCAGTGTGGGGATGAGGGTGAGTTTACTCGGGATGGATTCCCTGTCCCGAGGTGTAAATGGTTCTGGTGTGCTGGGAGGAAAAGGCAGGCTCAGAGGCTGAGGAAGGGATACACAAACAGGCTTCCTCAGGGCCAGGATGCTCCAAGTCCAGGGTCCAAGGTCAGCAGGATCCTCCCTGAGTCAGAGGATGCTCCTCTGTACAGGAGCACTTTGGCAGTGCTGGGGAAGGAAGCACTGACACAGCAGCACTTCCCTTCACACGCACTGTGGAAAGAATTTCCCTAGAGTGCCTGAAGGCAGTCCTTCTGCACCAGGGCTCCATGTCCATCCATGGGGAAAAGTAATGGAAGAGCTGCCTTCCCTCCTGCCATGAGCCCCTCAGAAGTGAGCTAGGCAAGGCAGCAGCACTGTAACAGAGTCACGATGGCACAACACGGGAAAAAACCCCTCCAAGCCATGCCTGTGGTTAACCCAGGAATTCAGAGACACCCCTGCTGTCTGTGGGGAGGCTCACCAGCACGGCTCCTCTCACCTCCCCTCACCTCACCTGGCTGTGGGTGAGTGGAGAAGCAGCTGTGCTGCCTACCTGGCTGCTGGAACATCAGCATGGTCTGCGGGGACGTGTGGACCGGCAGCGAGCGCGTCCTCTGCACCGAGCTGTGGCTCCGGCTGGGCATGCTGTTACTGCCCCCAGGGTTGGCAAACCACAGGTTCTGTGGGCAGCAAACACAAGGTGTGGGATGCAAGGCAGAGCCCTCTGTGCCATGGGGTTATAACCTCTCTGGGCTTGTAGAATCACAGGATGGTTTGGGTAGGAAGGGACCTTACAGATAATCTTGTTTAAACCCCCTCTCATGGGCAGAGACACCTTGCACTGTCCCAGAGTGCTTCAAGCCCTGTCCAACCTGACCTTAAACACTTCCAGGGATCCAGGGGCAGCCACAGCTTCTGTGGGCACCCTTTGCCAGGGCATCACCACCCTCAGAGGGAAGAATTCCTTCCCAGCATCTCATCTAATTCTCCTCTCTGCCAACTTAAAACCCTCCCCTTTCTCCTATCACTATCTGCTCTTGTCAAAATCCCCTCTTCCTATTCTATAAACCACTTTAAGGACACAGCTTTTCCCCTTCTGCTGCTTGGCTCATCCCCCTCCCACTGCACAGAGGGGAGAGCAACCCAAATGCCTGCAAACTGCTGGAAGAGTGGGGATCTGGAGAAGTTAGAGAAGGAAAATCATGGGGGAGAGCAACCCAAATGCCTGCAAACTGCTGGAAGAGTGGGGATCTGGAGAAGTTAGAGAAGGAAAATCATGGGGGAGAGCAACCCAAATGCCTGCAAACTGCTGGAAGAGAGGGGATCTGGAGAAGTTAGAGAAGGAAAAGCAAGTGATGCTCACGGGGAAGGGATGGAAGAGCTGGAAATGCCACAAATGTCGACCAACCTGTCTGCCCTGCTTGAGGATGGCAGGGCTGGCAGCAGGGCTGCGCTGGGGGGTGCCCAGCAGCCCCGTGGGGCCCAGCAGCCCCAGCCTGGCCGTGGGGAGGTTTCGGGAGGGGATCTGGAACTGGCGGGGGTTCCTCCGGGCCAGCCCTGCCCCCGCGGAGCCGGCGGTGGGGAGCGAGTTGGACTGGCCAAAGCCTCGGCTGGGGGAGAGACAGAGAGCACCAGGGTGAGACACTGAGCCTGGGAGGCTCCTGAGCCTCCCATCCCATCCTAGGATTAGACACTGAGTCCTGGGAGGGGTCCTGAGCCTCCCATCCCACCCCAGGGTGAGACACTGAGCCCTGGGAGGCTCCTGAGCCTCCCATCCCACCCCAGGGTGAGACACTGAGCCCTGGGAGGGGTCCTTTGCCTCCCATCCCACCCCAAGATTAGACACTGAGCCCTGGGAGGGTCCTGAGCCTCCCATCCCACCCAGAGGTGGTCCCTGCATCCTGCACAGGCAGTGGGAAGGGGGCAGTCTGGATGTGCAGCATCCTCTCTTCCTCCCATCTGCCAGTGCCTTCCCGCCCTTCTGCAGTTCTCAGAGCCACACTTGTTTTCATTAAAGCTTATTTTACTACTGAAAAATGGGTCTGTTCTTAAATACAATCTAAAAGAATTCAGGTAATGCCTCAGGAACTTGATTTCTTTGAGATTTCTCATGAGTGGATTCTTTAGTGTCTAATTTAAGTTCAGCTTATGCTGTTGGGTTTTCTCTTTCCCCTTCCAGGAGGTTCATTTTTACAAAAATGGTCACCTCTGAGACTTCTCAAGTTCTGTAGAATTTGGTTAGAATGACCTAACAAATCCAAGTTTTATTAGGGAGAGCTGAGCTAAAGGTGCTTTCCTGAAATCTCATCCTTAAAGTTCCTACTTTCCCAGTTATCTCCAAAACACCGTCCTTTTTGGGAATAAAGAACTTGCAACAAACTGGGAATGAAAGTAGAACGAAACAAAGGGTGATGTTGTTAAAAGTGATTTTAAAATCTTTTTTCTTGGCACAACCCTTATGCTTTCTAGGATCACCTGAAATCCAGCATCACCTTGGAAGTGAGGAAACGTGGTGTTCCCAACACAGCCCTGCCTGGTTCTCTGACTGCACCTCCTGAAAGCTTCCTGAATTTTTTTCTGCCACTTGACAGCTTTTTGAGGAAACTCCAGTGCTGCTGCCATCATCAAAGGGCAGCAGGGAAAGAGCCCAGGATTGGGGATACACTGCACAGCTGGGCAGTGCTGGGTTTGGAGCCTTGGAGACAGGGTGGGATCGGAGGAGGACAAGGACACTGCTGTGCTGAAACTTTTCCAACCCTCTGCCTTCCCTAAACACGGCTCTGGAGCCAGCAGGACCCTCTGGGAGGCACTGTTCCCTCTTGTGCTCTGATCCCTCCCAAGATCCCACATACCTCCTCTGCTGCCGGTAGCCTGACAGCTCCAGGAGGGATTTCCGAGGGAAAGACCGAAAGAGTTTCTGCACCTGCTGTTTCCATGACAGCAGCCGCTTCTTCTGGATCTCTGTAAACGCCTGCCCAAAAAACAGACAGAGAGAAACGGCAAATGCATGAATATTCTTCTGGGCAAAGGTGTGAATGTGGGTGTGTGGGTAAAGAAAAGCAGCTGGAGCAGGTGATGTTGTCAAAAAATCCAGGGGGAAACAGCAGCCTTCCTTCAGGATTTACTCATCTCAGGTGGAGAAAATGCTCTGGCAGCATTCCCTGTGCCCAGAGTGACAGCCCAGCTCTGTCTCAAGGCTGCCTGTTTTGGCAGAGTAGGGTTTGACAGTGGGTCCTGACGGGTGGTGACACTTGTCACCTGGGTGTGGCTCTAGAAAATGCTGCCAGGGTGGGCAAAGCTGGGATCTGGAAAGCTGAGCTGTCCTGTGGCATCTTGCATGTTATCCCCCTTCTTGGGTCTGGGCAGAGCTGGGCTGTGATCCTGGCACCAACAGGCTCTGTGGGTGTCACCCAGGGTGAGCCTGTCACCCACCCTGCTCCCTGCAAAGGTCACCCTGGCAGGACAGACCTGCTCCCAGGCAGGAGCTGTGGGTGACAGGGACACCCACGTGCCACCACTGCTAACTTTAGACACCCAAGGTCTCTGTTGGAGAGGAGCAGTCTCCAGAGGACAATCTGGGGCTAATTAGTGCCTGAGTTGATTGCTCCCAACCACTCTGGAGGAGAGGCTCCCTCCTGGTGCTGATAATGCTGCAGCCAGAGCAGAGGGTGGTGCTGGGACATGGGCTGGCTCTGGTGGGAAAAGTGCTGGCACTTTGGGAAAAGTTCCATGTCCTCCTGGCTCTGCTCTCTGGTCCCAGGATGCAGCTTCACCACTTCTGCTCACTGACCACATGGGAAGGTGATGGAAGCAGCTCGTTCTTCCAGGACACCAGGGACACCAGCCATCCTTCCCTGCAGGAGTGTGCCAGAGCCCTGTGGCACAGCCTGGGCCATCCCAAGCATCACCCTGCCCAGGCAGATCCGCTGGGAGCAGACACAGATGTGAAATCCCTGCTGCAAAATCCCAAGGACACGTGGTGCAGGACGGGAGGAGGCTCTGTCTGGTGGAAACTGCCTGCACGTTCATCCCAGGATTCCTTCTCTCATCCAGCTGCTGATGGCACTGTCATGAGCCAGATGAATTTCCCAGCTGGCAATTAAACCAATGTGTGGGGGGAAGCAATATTTCCATGCACTTGCATTGGAGCTACTGCCTGCTCCAAGCCTGCTCTGTCACAATTACTATTAATACCCCCCAAAAATATTTGTGTTAGAAACCGAAAGGTTTATATAAACAGACACTTTGGAAACAGTTTCCAAGTGATGAGAACAACAGCTTTAGATGATCTGACACGACTCACCTCGTGGATTAGACATTTGTCTATGAGCTGTAAATAGGAACTTATATTCTCTTCATCGGGTCGGGAAACTAAAAGTTGTGTGCAGACTGGAAAAAAAACAAAAAACAACAGAAGGGAAATGGGGATGGGGACAGCAAGATGGGGCCCAGGAGGGGTCCCACAAACACCTTGGACATCCTGTTTCCCTTGTAACCACGAGCAGGTTTTTCATCAGTGAGAAAAAATGCCCTTCCCCAATTCCTGCCATGCCTTCCTATATTTAGGGCCAGACTTTGTTCTCTGTTATGATGGTGCAAATCCAGAGTAACACCACTGGAGTCCCCAAAATTAGACCTAAGCAGCTCAGGGGCACAGGATTAATCCCTATTCATAGGCCAAAATCTGCCCCCACTGCAGAGTGGTAGATTCCCACCTTCCCTGATGAATTTTAACCTCTTTTGGAATGAATGTCACTGAAGGAGGTGGGAATGAGCTCACAGAGGAATGAGTTTCTCCTGTTGCAACCCCCTGGGGGTCCAGGAGGGCACCTCATCTTGGCAGGGCTTGTGCCACACTTTGGCATCTGTCACAGGAATAAAATGAGGCTGGAGCCCCACATGTGGCTTTTTCTGCAGGGAATCAGCTGGGGACAAATTTTGCACCAGGTTTCTGTACAGAAAACTTTTTTCAGCTATTTTTTTGCAAAAAAAGTTGGAAATAGGGACAAGGCTGGTATTTCTTCGTGGCATCCCAAGGAGGTTCTTTCTGTTCCCAGACTCCTGCAGATGAGACCTCCCTCTTCCCCAGAGAGATCTCCCTCCATGCAGCCAGCACTGACACCCCAGGTGCCTCCAGCAAGGCTTAGGGCACAGCCAAGCTCACAGAGATTTGCTCCAAGAGCCCTGAATATTGCACAGGAGGTCAGTCCTGTTACCTCCCAGTGTGCTATCCCTGATGCAAAGCCACACACCCTGCACTAGACATGGAATGGCACCAGAGTATTCTGCATGTCCTGCATCCAAACTGGGGCATCAAAAGGGGCTTGGACCCACTGATTTGCACTCAAAATGGCTCATGTCCAGCCCACACACCACTGCTACCCTGCTCCAAGCAGAGTAAGTCCAGGGGATGCTGCTCAAAACCCCTCAGGAGCAGTGGGATGATCCCAGGGCTCCGGATGGGAAGAGAGAGGACATCTTCCACTCCCTGACCTCAGGAAAACCTGTGATTTCTGCCTCTGACCTGGGGCAGGGAGAGGATGCTTTCCACCTTGGACCTGGGGCTTGCAACGCATGCCATCCACCTTGAACCTTGGGCAGGCAGCTCGGGTCATTGCTGCCCCTCCCCAAAACCACAGCCCACCTGCCTGGGGTTCCTACCTCCAAAAACCATCCCCCTCCGAGCGGGAGCTGCAGGAGCCCAGGCTGCACAGAGCCCTGCCCCAGAGCAGCCGCAGGGACCACCTTTGCAGCGCTCACCTTTGCCCATCACGCGGGTGAACTGGCCGGGCAGGTCCCCCTCGGGCAGGGGGGCGCCCCCGGACTCGCCCTCGCAGCCCGGCAGGTGCTGCTGCAGCCCGGCCGCCGCGGGCTCCTTGCAGCCCGAGCTCTGGCCGGCCGAGCCCAGCAGGGAGGAGGCGTGCTGCGAGTCCCCGGCCCGGCCCGCCTCCTCCGGGCTGCAGCTCGCCGAGCTGTAGGCTTTGATGGGCGTCAGGATCATTTGGTGCAGCTCCTGCAGCGGGACGCGCAAGTTGCCGCCTTCCAGGATGTCCTGAGGGGTGGAAGTGGAGAGGAGAGGGTTTGTCTCTGCAGGGCATCAGCTGCGAATCCTCCCCTCTGACCCCCTGAGAATTCCCAGCTTTGCTCCTGCTTCCACACTCAACAGCCACGTTTCATTCATTCAAGTCTTCCCTGTATCAGGGGAGAGCTGCAGGGACTGTGTCTGATTATCCATGGATGTGCTCAGACCTGAATCCCCAGAGATAAATGTGCCAAATGTGCCCCCCATCAACCACTGGGACCCAAACCCAACAAGAATCCCCAGAGATAAATGTGCCAAATGTGCCCCCATCAACCACTGGGACCCAAGACCAACAAGAATCCCCAGAGATAAATGTGCCAAATGTGCCCCCATCAACCACAGGGACCCAAACCCAACAAGAATCCCCAGAGATAAATGTGCCCCCATCAACCAAAGGGACCCAAACCCAACAAGAATCACCAAAGATAAATATGCCCCCATCAACCAAAGGGACCCAAACCCAACAAGAATCACCAGAGATAAAAGTGCCCCCATCAACCACTGGGATCCAGCTTCAGTGTTTCCACATTTCCACCAGGAAAATGGCAAGTCCATGAAAATGACTGAGCCTGAGAATTTTCAATGCCCAGAGCAGCAAATATCTTGTTTGTTCCCCAGCAATCCTACAATCCCAACATTTCAGCTCTATTTCATTGGAATTACATTAACATGGGCTCCTTTTCCATTTCCAGCACTGCCTTCAAGCCTGGCTCCCATTAACTGCTCTGCCCCAAAACTGCTTTCCATGGCATCCTCATTCTCTGGGAGCCCAGGACCATGCTGGGATGCAGGAGCCTGTCCTGTGGCAGCAGTGGGGACACCCCAGTCACTCTGGGATGGGCTGGGGGAGTGGATGCAGATGGGAGGGTTCCAAGGGGAGCAGTGGTTTGTGGTCAGATACAGAAGGGGACACCACAAGGTGAACTGATACTCCCACAGCAAAACCATTCAGCTTGGAGATCCTGGGGCAAATCCACCCAGGAGGGAGAGAATTTGTGTGCACCCCAGCCTTGCTCCTGGTGTGGATCAAGAACTCCAGTTCTATGGTCAGATCCTTGTCCCACTGATGGGAAATAACTGCATTTTGTTTTTAATGTAGCCTGGACCAGAGCAGCTCACTGCAGGCTCCTGGCTCATGGGACACTGCTTGGAAAGAGGCAACTTTTGGAATGAATCCTGATGCACTGAAGGAAGGGACACTAAGTGGGCACATGGGTTGTGTGCAAGCCCTGGAACAGCTGTTGATTCTCATTCCTGCTGCATTCCCAGCTCACTCTTGGACATCTCAGCTCCATTTCTCTCAAAGATCTGATGTCAGCCTGCTGGGCACTATTTTTTTGGGAGAAAATCTTACCCTGCTAACTAACAGAGAGGGGTGGAGCAGCTCTTTCCAAGAAAGCAGCAGCATTTAGCAGCGAGACACTGCCCAAAAACACCAAGTCCCACACATGCTCTTGTTTAGCAAAAAATTGGATGGGAAGCCAGGAAAACCAGAGACACCTCCTCCCAGGGAAAGCAGCTCACAGGCAGCTCTGAGCCCCAGCAGAGTGGGACAGGGTCACAGTGCCACAGCCCAAACCCACCCCTGGAGGGCTCCAAACCAGTCCCTGCCACTCCCCTCCTGAATTTTACAGCGTGCCTGGCTGGCTGGGCCAGCTGAGCTGGGCTCCAGCTCCTGCACAGCACCACTCAATCAATACCACATTCCCAAATCCCAGTGGAGGAGTGGAGGAAGAGGCTGTGCAACGGCCTGGAAAACACAGAGCTGCAGCCAGCTCCATCCAGCTCCTTGGATTTAATAGTTATTATTAATAACAGAGGTAAATATGGCTTTATTAGCTCCTGCCATACTCTGAGCACAAGCCCATATTATAAATAAATAGTGAAGCAGTGAGCTAAGGAAAACACCAATAAATAGCAGCACACCACAGAAGTATTTAAAAGCCCCTAGTGGGAGGCTCTGCAAGTTGGTGTTTGAAGATGGTGCAATTAAATATAATATAATACAGTGATAATAAATAGGGGGAGGTTGGGTGAGCTGCTCCCAGCTGGGCTGTGGTGCTGCTACTTCCCCAAAAGCCCTTTCTGCAGGGTTTAAGCTTCTGTTGAAGTGATAAAAAAGTTCTATTTATTCTCCTTGGAAATTCAAGATGTTGTTCAGGCACTGATGTGGGTGTTTTATCTGGGGACAGGGTGCCCAGATGATGTCCCAGGAAAGCTCAAGAGTTTCTGAGCAGCCTGGAGCTGGTCAGGGCTACAGGGTACATCCATCCCAGCTGTGTGAGGTGTGGGAGGTACATTAGGACCCATTCTGCAAAATACAGCTTTGAGCAATGTGGTCTAGTGGAAGGTGTCTCCCCAGCCATGGCAGAGGGTTGGAACTGGATGGTTTTTAAGGTTTTCTGTGAAATAAAACCTGCATGAGATCCCCACAATACATGTAAGCAATGAGTTCTTTACCCCAGAATTAATTCCTGGCTTCTTAAAGACACAAGAAATACAGAAATGGTTGTGAATACTTACCCCTTCTAGAGATTTGAGCAGGTTTTGTCTTTCTTTTAGCTTTTGGATACTGATGACTATTTTGTGTCTTGCACCTTTGGTAACATTCTGCAAAAACAGGACAAAACTTGGTGTTAACACTTCCACAGGGCAGCTGGCTCAACCCAAACCCTTCCTCTCCTAAACAGAAAGGACTGCTAGAAATTAATCACATTTTTGAGTGCAGGGATTTGTGGGGGACATAGAAAATCACCCAGAGACTTGCTGAAATAGAGATTTCCAGCTAGGCTGTCCCTCCCTGGTGCACCTCACACATGGAAAGCAACAGTGCTCCCATTCCTCTTTATCCCAAGGATAATGCAGAGGTGAAGCTGAGAGCAATGGGGGCTGGAACCAGATAATCTTTAGGGTCACTTCCAACCTCAACCAGCAATGTTCTGTGATTCTATGGCATTTTCAAAGGCAGTCAGCCTCAAAGCCCCACGGATTTTAAGGGAGTTGGCTGCACCCCTGAGACTCCAGGAAAGCTCCAGTGTTTCTGAGCACCCTGGAGCTGGCCAGGCCTACAGGGTACATCCATCCCAGCTGTGTGAGGTGTGGGAGGTGCAGCAGGGCCCACTCTGCAAAACCAGCAATGTTCTATGATTCTATGGCATTTTCAAAGGCAGTCAGCCATCAAAGCCCCACTGACTTTAAGGGAGTTGGCTGCACCCCTGAAACTCCTGAATGGGAAAAAACCCCAAGAGCAGTGATGGGACTTCCATGCCAGGATTCCAGTGAGAACATGGGGACTTTTTTCAGGTGCAATTTGAGATGTTTTCACTCCCCAAGACCCAGTTTCCCTTTTCCTGCTCCCCAGACCACAGAGGGGACATACTTGTGCCTCGAGCTGGCATTCAGTGAGGGCCATCATCTCCTCGTACGTCATCTGGGAGAAGAGGGCGGCGTACTTGTGCAGCCGGAGGCTCTTCAGCCAGGCTGGGACATCTGGGGACACAGCAAGGACAGGAGAGCTCTGCTGAGTCCATGCAACAGCACAGCCACCAGCAACAGCATCAGCACCGACACCAGGGGCATCCCATGGACACCTGGCTGAGCTTCAGGGGCATGGGAGGAGGAACCAGCCTGGGTGAGGAAATGGGGATGGGATAAAGGAACCAGCCCTGGGTGAGGAAATAGGGATGGGGATGGGATAAAGGAACCAGCCCTGGGTGAGGAAATAGGGATGGGGATGGGATAAAGGAACCAGCCCTGGGTGAGGAAATGGGGATGGGATAAAGGAACCAGCCTGGGTGAGGAAATGGGGATGGATAAAGGAACCAGCCCTGGGTGAGGAAATGGGGATGGGGTAAAGGAACCAGCCCTGGGTGAGGAAATAGGGATGTGGATGGGATAAAGGAACCAGCCCTGGGTGAGGAAATGGGGATGGGGATGGAATAAAGGAACCAGCCCTGGGTGAGGAAATAGGGATGTGGATGGGATAAAGGAACCAGCCCTGGGTGAGGAAATGGGGATGGGGATGGATAAAGGAACCAGCCCTGGGTGAGGAAATGGGGATGGGGATGGATAAAGGAACCAGTCCTGGGTGAGGAAATGGGGATGGGGATGGGATAAAGGAACAAGCCCTGGATGAGGAAACAGGGATGTGGATGTGGATGGGATAAGGAACCAGCCCTGGGTGTAGAAATAGGGATGTGGATGTGGATGGACAAGGAATCAGCCCCTGAGTGAGGAAATAGGGCTGTGGATGTGGATGAAACAAGGAACAAGCCCCTGGGTGAGGACACAGGCTGTGGATGTGGATGGGACAGGGAACCAGCCCCTGGATGAGAACTCTTCCTCAGGAGCCAGGTTTCTGTGGGAAAGCCACTGGGAATTAGCCCATGGGGAGCTGCCATTGTGCCACCACACACCAAGCTCCTCAGTGCTGTTTTCCCAGGAACATGGGAGCTGCTGAAGCTCGTGGAGTGGTTGAGCTTAGGACAAGCAAAGGGCTGTTTTGTGGATGGTAGACACTGATCTATGGCATGAGGGATGGTGGCATGTGCTGAAAATGGAACCAGCTGCTTGAACAGAAAGATGGGTCTGGGATGGAAAAATGATGTGCCATAAGATGGCCCCACACCCTGCTTCAAAGGGTGACCTGGGACCTAAAGTGCACTGACTGAAATGACTTCTCCCTTCCCAGTTGTTACCTGCAGTGCAGCACCTCCATGCCCAGCTGGATGGGTACCCAAAAATACATTTATCCTCCTGACATCAACATGGTTTCTCAGTGAGGAACCTGGGAGGGGAATCCTTCCTCTGTGACATTCAAAACCCCTCAGACTCCACCATGGGGTGTCCTCCAAGGAGAAGGCAATGAGACAAGCAGCAGCTAGGCAGGGTTCTGCAGGTTTGGGGTGACACCCCACAAGGGAGGGAGGCTCTGCAGGTGTCTGTGATGACACTTTTCCTTTGTAAAGGCTTCAAATGCTTTGTCAAATCAAGACCTGCTTTATTTAGCACCCACAACCCAACAGGAGCTCTGCCCTCCAGCTGACATGCTCTGATGCCAACAGCCCCTTGTCCATAGTCCTTGTTCCCTTCCCTACCAGTGAGACACTCAGGAGCTCATTCCCACTGCTGGGACATATTTCTCATGGTGTGGGTCCTGACAGTCCCACCCTGCTGAGTGTCACATGCAACCAAGGATTGCCCATGACCTCTTCCTAAACCTCATCACTAGAAGGGGCAGGAGGGACCTTGGTTTGGCTCCCTGAGGAATCCACACATCTGCCAGAAGTCTCCTGCTGCCCAGGCTGACCCCAAACCCACCCTGCAGCCAAGCAGGGGATGCAAACAATCCCAACATGCTGTGTCTTGCCCACACTCTCCAAATCCCAGACACACACAGGGATTCATGTGTCAGTGAAATTCCTCAATTCAACTCCACACCAAACATGGGGAAAAGCAATTACTGAGCACAGATAGGCTGAAATTCACCATTTTCCAAAAGTTCTGACATGCAACAGTCCCGAAGTCTGCTACCAGCACCCTCTTAAACTGATTTCTGTTTAAAATAAATAAAAAGCCCCATTTCCAGCACAGGCTCAAAGCTCAATATAATTTTAACACAAAACCACACCATTGTAATAACAGCACATTAAAAATCTCCCTGATCTGTGCCAATGGCAAAGCCCACAGGGATAGATCCAGAAGAGAGATGCAACTTCATGCAGACTTGAATCTTGCAAGAAACCCATCTCCAACCTTTCCAGAAGCAGCTCTTTGCTTTCCCACAGGGAAGAGGCACCCAGGAGGTGCAAGGACATCCAGGGTGATTCCATGGTCCTTGGAAAGTCAAACTCCCCAGTGCTCTCCACGGATGGGTGAACCACCTGCCTGCAGAGCTACTCTTTAATCAGCAATTACCAGGAGCTAATTGCAAAGTCATGGCACGGCTGTCAGGAAATTTAGAAGGCAAACAGCTCACCCTGCCTTATTTACACACAGGACACCTTGGATATACTCCCAGCAGAAAGCCCCAGCTCTAGCCAGACCTTCCTCCTGGTGCTCCCCAAGCTGTGCCCCAGGAATCACACAATCCTGGAATGGTTTGGGTTGGAAGGGACCTTAAAGTTTATTTAATTCCAACCCCCTGCCATGGGCAGGGACATGGGAAGGCACAGACAGACAGACAGACAGACAGGCTCCATGCAGAACCAAGTGCCCATATCTTCCCCTGGAGAAACCAAGAGCTAAGACAAAGCCAAAGGGCATTTTCCCCTCAGCATGAAGAGAGATGGGAAGAAAATAAATGGGAGACATGAGAGCATAAAGATAAAGAGAACAGGTGACAGTGGGGGAGATAAACTGGCAGTGCAGGTGGGGATCTGCCATGGGCTCCTCCATGGGTCTGGATCCTCCTGGGTGCCCTGGAGGGTGCTGAAGGAGGAACCAGCTGAGCAGAAGCAGGGGTGACACAAGAGCCTGCAGGCACTCAGGGAGACGTGGCTGCAATTCACAGAAGGGACTTGGCAGCCAGAGCAGCTGCTCTGGATGGAATAGGAGGCAACCCAATAAAAATGCAGCGAGTTGTGTTTCTGTAGGAACAGCAAACAGCACGATCCCAGTGCAGGGAACGGGCAGTCCTCCTCCTCTTTTTTTTTATTTTTTTTTTCAGGAAAGCTGTGGGGATACAATGGGTCATATGCAGCCCAGAGTGCTTTGTTATTTGAGGACCATGAGCTACACAGCCACAGGAATGCTGTCTGGAGGCAAACAAGCCTCTGCTCTGCTTCCAAATCCAGTTTTGGGCAACACACCTTCAATAAAACGCGGATTTTTTGAAAAAAAAAAAAAAACCTGGCAGAGAAGCAGGAACAACCCCAAGTTTAGAAAACATCATCTGGGAAGGCACTGGGTCGATTCAGCCTGAAGAAAACCCAGCTGAGGGGGGAGGACATGGCAGGCTTAGACACCAGAGGTTGTGAACATCTGTTCTGCACGTCCCTGGACAGGGGGACAAAAGCCATTTGGCTGAGTTAGCAATGGGGGGATCATGATTGGAAGTCTGGGAAGGGTGTCCAGATCCCAGCAAGGGGATGTGTTAAAATGTGGGGGTTATCTAATTGATCAGCCTGTGGGCTTTGTGGATTTGGCCACACAGGTTGAGTGCACAGCACTGGGGAGTTTCTGTCCATGCAGATCCCAGAGCTGCAGCTGTGGATCATCAGCCAAGCTCCCCATGGTCTCCTCCCCAGCTCCTCTGGTAGAAACCTGGAGAAATGCAGTGTTAAACAGCCTCTCCTCAGAAATACCTGCTCCCAAAAAGTTCTCCCTGGCCAGACAGACTGCAGGACCCAACCTGCCTCTGTTACATTCCTTGGAACCGTGAGGGGTTTTCATGCATTTATTTCATGCACATCAAAGCCATCCAGAGCCAAGCCAAACACAGCCCCACATCACACAGATTTATCCATATTTCAATTTGTCTGCAATTAGACTAAAATCAGACCTTGTGACAGTTAAAAAATACAATTATTTCCCTATTCTGATACACCACTGGTTTGTAAACAATCGAGCTGCTTTGCAGTAATGTAAATTGGAGTTGTTTAAATCAGTCTGAGAGCTGCAGGGTCATTTTCAGTCTGTTCCCAGGAACACACAGTCCATGTGTTTGCCCAGTTTTTACCTATTTATTCCTCCTCAGCCTAAAGTTTGCCCTCCATCTTTGACTGCAGCAAGTGGGGTTAATTTCTGCCTTGCTTACCACCAGAACCACATATATTTATTGGCAAAATCTCTGTGAAATGTAGGTAATAATGGCAAAACCAACCAAAACAAGGTTGAACAAGGTTAACAAGGTTAAATTCACTGCAAACAACTATCCCAAGCCAAAACTTCCCCAGATACTTGGTGGGTACCAAATACTGCAATGGTAAATCACACATGCCTTGCTAAGCTTGCTCTAAGCTATTTTTTACTGTTGTAAAAAAAAAGAAAAACAAAAAAAAAAGAGCACCACTGGCAGCAAAAGCCACAGGCTATGGAAAAAATCCAGCTTGTTGGAAAAAGCTGGCAGCTCACAGGATTTTGGGGCAAAAGCAGCCCACTGGCACCCAAGGGTGACACCAGACTGGGACCAGCTTAAAAGAAAACCCAACGTGTTCCCCTAAACCTAAAGTGCTCAGGAGGGAAGGAAAGGCTGGGAAGGCTTGGTCAGGAGGATCCTCACCCCAAAACCACCCAGGGAGAGCCCCCAGCTGGCTCTGGGTGCTGGGGGGTCGGGGTCTGGTTTGTCACTCACCTTTCATCCCACTCCCTTCCTCCTGGAATGTGTTACGAGCAGAAGGCTGATCTTCTAAATGTTCACTCCCACCACTTCCTGAAGAGGCTACACTGCTTTGTGGAGACAGGGGGGCATGGTCAGAAGGGATGCACTGGGGTCCTCTAGCTCGTAAGTCCTCATGAGACATCCATCCATGTCCTAGAGGCTGGTTTGGCACATTCATGGGTGGGGTAAGGGACACAGAGCGTTTCAAAGGGCTGTGGTGTGTCTGGCCTGAGAGAACTGAAAAAAAAAAATGAAATAAATAAATAAAATCAAAGAGGTTATTCCCCCCTCGCGGCCCGGGATGCAGCAGAGTCCCCCGACAAAAAAAAAAAAAAAAAAGAGAGAGAAAAAAAATTAAAAAATCAAATGAAACTATAAAATGTGTGGTGGTGGTTGGCCATGGTGCCTGGCTGATGGTTTTGCAGCGCCCCTGAGCCCTGCCCTGAGCTCTCTGGGAAGCAAAAAGGATGGGAGTACCTGCAGGGAGATGGGGACACACTGGGCTGCTCAGGGGAAGGAGCTGTGGATTCCATCTCTAGGGAAAAAACATCACTGGAGCAGCTCTGCAAAAGTAAAAATCCCCAGGATGGGGATGTCCCCACAGAGATCCAAGGGAAACAGCTCTGGCTCTCCCTGTGGGTTTCCAGGCACCAGGACCTGGCTTGTGCTCTGAAGCAGGAGCACTTGCACATCACCCAAAATCACTGCAAGGGTACTGCTCATCCACAGGAATGTCTGAGTCCCACTGAAATCACAGGATCATGGGATGGTTTGTGCTGGGAGGGACCTCACAGACCTCATTCCAAACCCCTGCCATGAGCAGGGACACCTACCACTAGACCAGGTTGCTCCAAGCCCTGTCCAACCTGCCCTTAAACACTTGCAAGGACTATATCTGTTTTAAGTACTGAAAAAAGGATTAAAAGATTGTTCTGCTTGCTTAACAAAATTCAAATTCCATCACTCAGAGTCACTGAACTACTGGTTTAACCAGAAACACAGTGTATGTAATTTAATGTACAGATTTAGGATGCAAACCAGGGAAAATTTCCCTGCTCCAGGAAAATCTGAGGGCAGAGGGGTTAGAATGACCTTTCAGCCTACAAGAAACAGAAGCAAAAACTTCTCAATTTTTCTTTCCCCCAAACCAGACTTTTAAACTGTACAAAACCTGGGGGAAATTCACTGTTCTCATGGCTTTTCCATCTAAAGCACCAAAGCCCTAAAGCTCTTTAATCCCCTTTTTTAGCATTTACAGCAGTTCACCAAAACCACTCAGACTGCTCTGGTGTTATTATTTAATATAAATGAGTCTTGGTGGAAAACCCCCAGCCAGGTGCACTGTGCTGTAAAGGTTAAGCCAGGCTTAATTCCCAGCTCAAGCCTGGGGGAAAACCCACCATCAAAGCCCTCTTGCTGACCAGGGGGGGATGAAAATGGGGCAGCAGTGGGGTTCCAAAAGGAGGGGAGAGAGAAACACCAGAGCACATTTGCATTTATTAACCACCTGCAAAAAGCAGCTGGTACCACAGGCAGCTGCTGGATGAGGCCAAAAAAACCTGTGGATTTCTGTAATGTTTAAATAATTCCTTCTTCTGAAAGGGTTTTCTTGTGCCAACACCTAGCACTGACACCAGGCTCTGCAGGGAAGCACTGGGGTGGCTCATGGGGAAGAATTTGTTCCCTTCCCATTTAAAAACTATACAAACATCTTCCAGAAGTCCCCTGGCAGAAAAGATGTCAATGAAATTCTGAGATTGCTTCCAGAGCAGTGTGATGCTTCCTAAAGCTGTGATGTGATGCATCCTGGTGAGGAAATACATGGATTTCAGAAGGTTTTGGCCAGGCTTTTTCAGCTCTTGGCTTTGCAATTGTACCCCCAAAGCAGCATCTGTAGTTGCCACATCACCCTCCCAGGAGAAAAATATATCTGGATTTAAAACCTCCAAAATATAGGGGGAAAATTGATAAATTGGTTAAAATGCATCACCAGGGCTGAGCATGGGCTCCACATCACCCAGAGCCCTTCTGTGCCTGCTGCCCCCAGCCATGGGGAGAGAATCCACCCTGAATTTGGAGTAGGAAAAATTCTGGAAAAATTCCTCAGATGAAGGAGAGAAGCAGGAGAAGGGACAAGGAGGACTGGAGCTAACTGTTCCCTTCTAGGGGGTGAAGGGCTGCTCTGCTAATCCAGCTCCTACAGGGTGTGTGCAGGCACTTGCACTTACAGAGCTCACATCACCCTCTCCCCACCAAAACCTTGCACACTAGAGAGAATTTTTGGCATAAACCCAGCCCAGATTCCGTCAGGAGCAGCAATACCCCTGCAAACTGCTGCTCTTCCATCTTAATTTCATGTCCCCTAATTAGAAGCTGGTGTTGGCTGAAGGAGAAATAATGAACTCCAAAGGATGGCCAGGGACAATTAGAAACCATCCAGTGCAACAGATAAAAAATCAGTTCCACTTCTTTCCCTGGGATAAAGCAGAGCTGGATCCAAGGGAACACATTTTACTAAGGCAGATTTTACTGAGCTGTGAGTCAGTGCACACACCCCCTGAGCTGCAGCAGGGATAATCCCTCTGCAGAGGATGCTGTGAGTCCCCAGCTCTGACACCCCCCCAGCTACTCTGGGGACCTGAGATGATTTAAGGGATCTCAGCACTGCCTAACTCTAGGCTCTGCTTTCTGCCTCTAACAGACATTGGTGATAATGTGTTTTTTTGTAAACCCTCTTACCCATTTCCACCAGCCCTAAAAACACTGAGAATCCTGGGATGGCAACTCTCTTTTACTCTGTGATCCCCCAGGGTGTTAATAAATGCCCATATTTATTATATTTATTAATACTATTTATTAATGCTGGAATAAGAGGATGTAGCTAATTATTTCCCAAGCACCAGTATATTGTAGGTCCTGACCTGAATTTGACCATTCTGTGTGCTTTTTGAATGGTCCAAGGTGAACCCAGGGCTGCTCCTGGCTAAAATAAATGGTCCACATGGGTTTTAACTTCAGCAGAAGAGCACCAAGTGAGTTTATCACCTCACACTCAAGCCTCCTTTTCTTTTACTACAAAAATATTAAGCTTTAATTTAAAAAGGAAATCTAAAATGTTATTCTGGGCATGATAAGCTCTCAGGGCGTGGGTGGGCACAGCTGCTGTTCTGAGTGCTGTGAGCTGGGCAAATAAAGAGGGGAAACCTCAACTCAAAAGGGCATCCCACACTGGCACACAGATCCCCTACAGCTTGTAAGTGTGTCCCACTTCTGGTTTAGAAGTGTTTTCCTGCCCTCTATGTGCTGCAGGACTCCACAGGCACTGCCTGGTCCAGCTCCTTCCAAACTGGTGTCAGTGGGACAGGGATGGAGCAGATCAGGGTTTTCCCTGGAATAAGCAGGCTGGTGTTGCCAGACCAGGTTTCCTTGCAAGAAACCTCTCCGTGACCTCCACACTGGGATCAAGCTCAGGGTAATATTCCCAGATAAAAAAATAAAAATAGAGGATGGAGAAGGAGTGATGGCAACAAAGCTCCCAATCACAGGAGGCATCCCATCACTGGGAGCATCCCTGTGGGACCTCCCCAGGCAAATCCAGATTTATCTCAGACCAAACCCTGCCTGGGCTGGCAGGCACCACAACACACTTATAGAAACTCTGAGGCTGCAAGTGCTCTCAGCCCCTGAAGCCTTGGGTTTGGGATTTTTTCCTCCCCCCCTCTTCCCTTTTGAAGTGGTGCTGCCTATTTTGGGAGGCAAGGGCTGATTTCAAGAGGGTTTTTGTTCACTGAGGACCATGTGGAACAGCGTCAGACATTTGTGTTGTGGTTTCTCAGGGTTTTGGGCCAATTTTTTTTCAGCCTGAGAAGGGAAAAGCCACCCATTCCTGTAATTAGAGCTGAGGAATTGGGCACTGCAGGCAGACCTTCCTCCACACAGCATGGGATGGGTGACAGGGTGCTCACTCTCCCTCTGCCTTTCATGAAATCTGGCTTAGAGTGCTGCAAAAGTCTTTGACAGGACAAAGTTGTGAGTTTCCAGTGAGAAGCAAACCCACCCCTGGGAGCTTCCAGAATCTCTCCAGTCCCCACCATGCCCCTGACACCCAAAGGACCAGCACAGGGTCCATCCATCAGGTTACAATTCCAAATAAAATCCTCCTCGTGCTTGCAGAAAGGAAAATACACTGCAAGGTGCATACTGAACTCTTTGGGAACTTCTTTGTTTGGTTTTAAAATGGCACTTCTTGGCTGCAGAGCTGTTTATGGTGCAGCCTCAGGCAGCATCTGATCACACACAGCTCCTCTCCTGATCTGTTGGTACCTGGAGCAGCAGCCTGACCCCAAAAAGTGGGGATGCCTTTAATCCACACAAGGTTTTTGTGCAGCCTGGAAGCTCCCCCATGAGAGGGAACACTGAGCAATCCCCTCACAAAGCAAACCCCAAGTTCAGCTCAGTCCTCAGCCTGCTCCTTGCCATCCCAGTCACGGCACATCCTCTCCTCCAGGAAGGTTTCCCCGTGCTGGCAGAGCAATGCCCAGGGCTTTTCCAGCTTTCCTTTGCTGAGAATCCTTGGAAAGAGCTGCCAGTGGGTCACACTGCCCAGCTGGCACCCAGCCTCCTTCCTGGGCACCTCATTCACCCTCTCCCCACGCTGCCCCAGGCAGCTCCAGCACGGCCAGAGCAGAACCTGGTGCAACATTTTTCAGCTCAACATCCCCTAACCCTTGGAGCTTCTTTGTGCCTTTTTTCCTTTAATCTCCCTGTGTTCTGTGGCTGTGACTCTGTGTTTGCAGGAGCTGGATAATCCATGTCCTGGCTGATATAACCCATGCAGGGTGAAATTCAGGCTCCTAAATGCAAGAAGCCACTGGGTACAAGAACAACAGTGGTATTAGGAAATTAGTGGTATTAACCCCCTGCATCAGGAAAAAACCCCATACAAGCAGAGTGCTGCCTCCAGCAGAGAAATGGGAAGAAGCACAGACTGCAGAAAAGACTGTCAGGCAATTTTTTTTTAAGAAATTGTGTTTTTAAACACAGTTTCCTGTTCAAGAAACTGGAGAGAGAAACAATAACCCGTTTGTTGCTGCTCTCTCCATCCAGGCTCAGCAGGGAAGGAAACCTCACAGGGGGTTTGGAAATTCCCTGCATGGCACAAACACAGGTGGACCTGCTGTTTGGCTCCAGCAGGAGCTGCTGGGGCTGTTATTTACTCATTTGTGTGGCAGCAGGAGCAGGGTTGCATCTGAGGATGTGTAAATTCAGACCTTGGTGGCTGCAGCAATCCGATGGGATGTGCTTCTGGAAGGGAGCCCAGCTTGTCTCAAGCTTCTTCATAAAATCCTGGGATGCTTTGGGCTGGGAGGGACCTTAAAAAACATCCAGTTCCATCCCCTGCTATGGCAGGGACACATTCCACTGTCCCAGGTTGCTCCAAGCCCCATCCAGCCTGGTCTTGGACATTTCCAGGGATCCAGGGGCAGCCACAGCTTCTCTGTGCCAGAACCTCACCACCCTCACACCCAAGAATTTCTTAAATCTAAATCTCCCCTCTTTTAATTTAAAACCTTTCCCCCTTGTCCTGTCACTATCAGCCCATGTAAGAAGTCCCTTCCTTTTTTTTTTTATGGCCCCTTCTAAGTACTGAAAGGTCCTTGATTCCCTCTAGAGCATCCAGCAAGGTGGGAGCAGGACAGAATAGATGTGAATCCAACCAGGATTTAACTCACAGACAAAAGAGTGCATGGAATGGTGGCACAGGGAGGTGTTGCAAGGAGGTGCTGCCCTAAACTACAAGTCCCCAATGTCCAGATCAATAAATGATTTTTTTCTTCTAAATCTACACACAAACCACAGAAAATCAGTGCTTGTCCCTGGGGAATCCTGGTCCATTAATATCAAATGCTGCTGTGCTGAACCAAGCCTCCCTAATTATCCCAGAAAATAGCTTTTGCTATGAGCTCCTGGGAGAAATTCCTCCCCTGCTCACGAATGAAGCCAGATAAACAGCACTGGGATGCAGAAACTCTCCTTCCCAAAGTCCTTTTCCACCTAAAAGGGATGTCCAAGAACATTTTCTTTGCTTTGAACATTTTCAGCAGCCAGGGCTCCCCACTGCCTCAATCCCTGGTCTGGGAGGATCTCCCTGCTGAACTTCCAACAGCATCAGCTTCCACCACACATTACAGATGGAGAAACCCCCCACCCCCCACAGCCATTTCAGGAGGTAACCTGGAGGATGTGCATCCTTTACACAGCAATGTACAACCTGTGGAAAACCAGGAGTGGGAAATGAAGGGCCTTAAACCAGTCAGGTGAAAGGGGTGAATGTGAAACCTCTGGAACTGCCCCAAGAAACTGGGATCCAATAATCCCCAGAGTCAATAAAAAGCTGTGGAGTGAGAGCAGGAAGGCAGAGTGTCTTCAGCAGTGGCAAAATACATGAGGACAATGAACTTCTTACTTGACAGTCATCACCCAGACTGAAAACCTGCATCCTTTTCCATCTTTGCCAACTCATTTTGGATTTTCTCCTCCCTGATCTCTTTTTAGCCACTTTCACTCACTGAAAAAAGCCACCTAATCCCCCTTTCTTGTAGGCACCATGGCACAAATTCTGCAAGACAAATCCCTCAGCATTTCAGCTTTCCCCTGGCCTCCACCTCTTGGGAACTCACACACCCCATCCTGAGCACCTTCCCCTTCCACCTGGGCTGGCCATGCCTTATTCCTTCTCCTCTTTCTCTTTCAAAAGTATAAAATCTTACCAGCTCCAGGAGAAAAGAGAAGCCTGTTGGGTCTCTGATGTTGCCAAGGGGGAGCATCCAGTTCCCCATGAGAAGATGTAAAATATGGTGCCCATCAGGGACACCCCATGACAGGGGGAATGGCTTCTCAATGACAGAGGGCAAGGTCAAATTGGATATTGGGAAGAAATTCTTCCCTGTGAGGGTGGTGATGCCCTGGCACAGGGTGCCCAGAGCAGCTGTGGCTGCCCCTGGATCCCTGGAACTGTTCCAGTCTAGGCTGGACAGGGCTTGGAGCAACCTGGGGTAGTGGAAGGTGTCCCTGCCTGTGGCAGGGGTGGAACTGGATGTTCTTTAAGGTCCCTTCCAACACAAATCAGTCTGGAATTCTACAATTTTATAACTCCCAAGTCCTGAGCCCTGCAATGCTCCCAGCAGCAGTGGGACAGACACTGGTATCATAACCCAAGTACTAATTCTTTCCCATTACTGCTCCAAATTAGCTCAGCTTTCCACCTCCTCTACATGCCAACAGCAGATGCATCCTAAAAATCTGCCTTCATCATCCTCCAAAACATTCCTGACTGCTCAGATATTGCCCTGCACTCGAGTTGTGGCACAGATCCCTGTGCCAGCAAACATGAGACCACATTGCTCAGCAAACAGGGGACTGTGGTTACAAGGAAACATCAAATGCAGAAATTAAATTGCATAACGGATGGGAACAGCAAAACTTGAGGGGAAAATAAAACAAAATTTAAAAAAAAAATTAAAAAAATCAGCTTCAAGGCTGCCAAAACTGAGCCATTGATTACAGAGCATTTGATCCATTTGCATGCAGAGAGCTTTGCTTTGGAGCTGAGATGGAAACAGTCTTAATATAGCTGGAGAGAAAATATCCTCCTTGCACTCTCCTAACTGCACTTTGATAGGAAGCAGCCACAGAGCAGATGGTGCCTATATATAATCACCAGACCTATTATCCCAGCCTCTTTTAGTAATTTGAAGGATGTGATAACCACAAGGAGAGCAGCAGATATTCCCCCTCCCTCCCTCCCTTCCCCTGCTAATTAAAATATCCAAAAAAGAAAAAAAGAAAAAAGAAAAAAGGAAAAAAAAAGGGGGAGGAAGCTATAATTATGGTAACGAATAAAAGAATTTCCAAATGAAGTAAATAACTATTTTGTGCACTGCTCCTTTAAACCAGAAGTCAAAAGTTAATTAAACAGCAGCCTGTTACTGAGTCAGGAGAACACAGCAAGTCCCAGTGCAGAGGGGAAGGAGACTGGAGATGCTCTGGATGAATCCAAACCACAGCACTGCCATCCCCCTGTGCCCTCCTGCCATTTCTCTGCAGATGTGTGTGTGTGATGCTGGGGGAAGCAGAGCTCATCTTTTTCCATTCCTCCACCTGCAAAGCCTGGGGTTGCACAGATTCAAAGGATGAGCAAGGGGAAGGGGATTCTCTCCAGGGGTTTCTTGCTGCATGAAGATGCTCAGGAAAACGTCACAAATGTGATTTTAGCCATGCTTTGAGAGAAGGAATGGTGGTGTTGGGATGAGGTCACGGAGAAGCAAGAAAGGTCTGAGCAGGGAATTACTCATAAGGCCCTTAACAGATGTAAGTTAATAGTGGAGGTGCTGAGGAACATCCCTGGCTCCCAGACAGACCCTCAGTCCCCTGCTGATGGCTCCAGGGGTGATGCAAAGTGCAGACAGGAACCCACAGATGCTCATGGGGTGATTGGAAGAACAAAGCTCCCATGCACTGAGTGACCAGAGCTTGCTGTGGTCTGTGCCTGTGTCCAACAGGCTCCAGGGCAGCTGGAAAAATACAGCCAGGTCTGGGAGGGTCCACCCATCAGCAAAACCTCCCAGAGAGAGGAGACTGCCCAGGGGTCTGAGTGAATTACTGGGGCTGTCTGACTTTGCTCCACGACCCAGAGAGCATCAATCAGCTGCCCTGGTGGCTTCTGCACCACTTCCAGGTCAGAAGCACCATTCACTGGTGACAGGAATCCCAGGGACTGTAGGATACACACTAAACCATTGCTGCTGCTTCCTAACATCCATCCCTGAGACACCCAGGCTGCTGTAAGGAAAGTGGAGGTGGCATCAGAGCCACAAGCTTCAATCTCCCCCCATCCCAACTTGCAAATCCCTCTTGTCAAGGGACAGCAACACATCAACAGCAAAACCATGGCAGGCATTCCCTGCCTTGAGTGCCCAGCTGGTGATTGCATTGGGATTTCACAGGCTGGGAGGGTGGGAACATCCCTGGGTGCTGCTGGAAGAGAGACTCCCACATGGGGTGGCTCATTCCAGGCAGGAAGCTGCAGAGCCATGGCTCTGTCAGTAGGGTGAGTGAATTTGGGAGCAGTGCTCTGTAAGAGCACAGAATCACAGGCAGGTAAATCAGCTCTGCCCTGCTAACCCCATCCCCACAGAGCCATCTGCACCCCCCCAGAGCTGTCCACACCCTCCCTGAGCACATTCCCCAGAGCCATCCACATCCTGCCAGAGGCACTGGAATCCCCCTGAGCCAACTGTGTCCCTCAAGCCACCCACATTTCCCCAGAGCCATCCACATCCCCAGGGCCACCTGCATGCCCTGAGAGCCAGCAGCTGCTGGAAAGAGTCTCCTGCCCCATGGCTGGGCATCCCTATGAGCATCCCTGTGATCTGCAAGGTCCAAATGAACAAATCAGGAGAATCACCCTCCCAAATATCCTGAGCAGAGTGTTCTTCAGTCTTTGATGGGTTACTCTAAGTCACCCTGAGAATCTGTCTGTTCTTCCCTTCCAGCGCAGGCTCTGATGTTTGGAACACAACAAAGGCTGATGAGTTTGGGTGCCAGCCTAGAAACCCTGTGGAGATGACTGGAGGTGGGACCTCCCCTCACATGGACCTTTGTCACTCAGCCAAAGACTCAGTGAGAAAAGAGATCCTTTGGGAGCAAAGAAGTGAAGGGAAGGTGCCAAACAGGCTCAAAGGAGGATCCAAATGAGCATTCAGCTAACCTGAAGTTTCAAGGTTAGAACAGGAAAGGTCACTGGCTATAAAACACACCCAAGAGCAGCATCAGATCTTTCCCAGCATTGCTGACACCTCAAAAGGACATTGCTCTTGTTCTCCATCACCACATCCACCCCCAGTGCTTGATGGCCTCCAGGATGAGGTGGGTGACCACTCATCTCAGTGATGGTCTGAAGAGCACCTCCCAGGGACAAAGAGCTTGAATCTACAGAGGGGCAGAAAATCTGTATGTGCTGGAATAGGGGATTATGGATGGACTTGACCCTAAGGGTCTTTCCCAACCCAAGTGATTCCATGACTCTGTGCTTTTCTCACTCACAGTCCTGTTTGCTGCTGTATTGATGCACGTGGATCTCAGCAAATAACTCAGCTCACACCTGATCTTCTCACACAACAATTCTCATTTCCAGCTAGAGGATTAGGAAGATTTTGTAGCACTGGGAACCTGACAAAGTGTGAGGCTTCTGGAAGTGCTCTCTGCCCATGGTGAGTGACACTAGAGGGCATGAGCAAGACAACAAATGCCCTTGTCTGCCACCACTGAGAAGCTCAAGTGCAATAAAGGCCAAGATCTTTTCTCAGTCTATCAGTAAAAGAGAAGAAAAGCAGAGAGGTGGCCCCAGGTGGCAGGATGAGTGCCAGGGTGCCAAGTCTCAGCAAGGCCAACTGAGGAGCAATCTTCTGAAGGCAATTCCAAAAGCTAATCCACTCGTGGCAAGAACAGCACATTTGTTTGCTTCACTGCTGTAACCTCACCAAGACTTTTTCATTTTCTCATGCCACGTTTTGCAAAGTCTGCATGGGAGGAAATGTGTTCCCCTGTGTGAGGCAAACACAGGCTGAGGACACACAGTGCCCTCCCTTCAGGTGTTGCTGAAATCTACACACAGGACAACAACTTTCAAGCTGCCCATCAAACCCATCACAGATCAGGGTGGTCCTGAGAGTTAAAATGTGCAGTTATCCCATCACCCAGCTCAGTTTGGGTACCAGCAATGGCAGCAGGGCTGTCTCCAGTGGTAGGCAGGGAGCTGCTGCACAGCAGGGCAGGGGAGGAAAAGTCAAACCCACACTCTGCTCATGGCAAGTGATTTCTTCTTCTTGTTTGTTCCACCTCAATTCCCTGATGCTTCAGGGAGAGCTCCAGCAGGTTCATCTGCCCTCTCACTGGGGACTCCACAACTGGAGCAAATGCTGCCAAAATCCTGCAAGCCATGTCACACGCATGTTCTGACACACAGTCCTGCAGATGCAGACCTGCCTGTAGGGCAGGATCACAGAAACACAGAATTTGGGTTGGAAGGGCCCTCAGAGGTCATCTAGTACAATCCCTTGCCATCCAAATCCTGCCCAGTCTGGCCTTGGACACTTCCAGGAATCCAGGGGCAGCCACAGCTTCTCTGGGCACCCTGTGCCAGGGCATCCTCACAGGGAAGAATTTCCTCCTAATATCCAGTTTAACCCTGCCCTCTGTCAGTTTGAACCTGAGCTGGGGTGCATGGAAGGAAGAAACCTGATTTACTCCTCTTCAGCTCTAGGACAAACTGGAGATTTTTCTTTTTCAGGACAAGAAATTGTACAGGTGAATATTTCTCCTCCTTTGCTCTGCTTAATCTCCTTCTCCTTCTCCTTCTCCTTCTCCTTCTCCTTCTCCTTCTCCTTCTCCTTCTCCTTCTCCTTCTCCTTCTCCTTCTCCTTCTCCTTCTCCTTCTCCTTCTCCTTCTCCTTCTCCTTCTCCTTCTCCTTCTCCTTCTCCTCCTCCTTGCAGACACACACTCCAGTTTTCTGGCAGGCACTCCCATGGGAAGGGTGTAGCAGCCCTGAGCACCCAGCATCTTTTGAATTTGTGCAGGAGAGGAAGGGTGGCTCCAGACTGGAGCTTTGCTGGTCCAAGGAGCTCTCTGTTCTCTCTCAGGGAACCCAGGCACTGAAACACCAAAGAGTGTAACTCCCTCCAGTCTGAGCACAGTGCCAACACCTGGGATTCCTGCTCTGCAGGACATCCCCTGGCAAGGTCTCTGACTGTATCACTGTCACTGACCTGAGATGTTTTGGTCCAAATGAGACCAGTGACTCTCCAATCCTCCTGCTCAGCACAGCTGGTGACAGACCCTCCTTGGCCTCTCTGCACAGATTCCCTTCCAGGAGGGTGGAAGCACAGGGCTGAGCTGTGCTTCCATTTAACAAACCCTGCCATGCCATCAGCCCGTGCTCAGGTGAGCCAGCTACAGCAGCAGGGAAGGAGCAGGAGCCCCACACAAACCAGCTGCTTTCCTCTGTCCTTTCACAGTTTCCAGGCCATGTCTTCCTCACAAAGGCATTGTGCAACCCCAACATTTTGCAACTGCTGCCTGCCCTGGCTGCAGAGTCAGGGCTCTGGGCTTCACCCCATCCCCAGGCTGGAGCAGCTCCAGCCTCTGCTGAGCCCCTGCCAAGGCTGCCTGCACTCCCAGCATGCTCAAGCTGGGCTTAAAGCTGCATCTCAAGCTTTGCAGGATTTGCTGATGCAGTGATGGGAAGGAGCACATGAACATCACAGAATCCCAGAATGGTTTGGGTTGGAAGGACCTTAAAGTCCATCTGGTTCCACTCCCCTCCATGGGCCTGACACTTTCCATTAGCCCAGACTGAAGGCTCATCCAGCCTGGCCTTGAACACTTCCAAGGATGAGACACCACAGCTTCTCTGGCCAGCTTCCATTGTTTGGGGTGAGTCCATATCCTCTAATCACTCCAGACACAAATTCATCACTTAGGACACTGTTCCCACTGCTGGAGCACCACTAATGTGGTAAATCCAGAGTGACTCCCTCAGAACATTCCAGACTTGCCTCCTGCAACATCTCCTCAAGCCTGGGCTAACCCTGTCAGTGCAGCCATGGGAGAGCTGGAGATGAACCAATCCTGAACCAAATCTCGAAACTGGAGTCTGGGTCGAGTCCAAGTCAAGGACAGCACAAAGCAAAACATCACATGAGCTTCAGCCACCCATGTTTAAGCCTGACAGCTTTAAACCTCATTGTGCCACAGCAGCAGCAGAACTCAGCTCAGGTAAAATCACCACACCACTGCTCTGGGAAAGACTTTGCCCCATTCTGGTGTCAGGAACAGGCAGTGCCTTTGCAGGGATGGCTCAGGGAAGGTTGTGCCCTTCCCTGAGTGTGCTGGATTAAAGCCTCTGCACAGATAAACACCTCTGAGTGAGAGGGAGAACTTAAAACTAATAACAATGCTAAAACCTAAACAAACAGCAAGGAGTTGAGGGCTTTGCTTTGGAATAAAAGATTAATAAACATATTGATTGAGTCAAGGGGCTGGGACAAAGGCTGACAGCCGTGTTTGTTTTTTAGCATCTATCTGTGGACTCACCAGGCTTTTGCCCAAGCCAAATATTGTGTTAAGGAAGTTTATGAACTGACACATGAAGTGTGGTTGGGTCACCTCCAGCTCAGCCCACGGCTGTCTGAGCTTGGTGCCACCAGAATATGTCTGCAGGAGTCAGAGCAGCTTAACACATGGGCAGAGGAGGATGCAGCCAAGCAAGGGGCAGACACTGAGGAGGAATTCAAGCAAAACTGGGTAAAGTGTAGGGCTGCTGGCAGACCCACAGGTGTTCCTGTACAGCTGCTGCTGAACACACCAAATTCTGGGAGAATCTGGGCAAAACCACAGCACTGCAGCAGCTCAGGCACTGCTGAGCAGTTCAGCTGTTGCCTAAGTTTTTTGCCATCTTGTGCCAAAACTTGGGGATCACAGTGGGCAAGGGGTGGGTCAATGCTGCTGCTGAGTGCTGAGTCTGAGCACAGAAAAATTCAAAAAACCACCAAGGGGGCTCTCTGTGGAAAGAGTCCTTCAAGACCTGACACACCCTTGCAAAGTTCCAGCCACTGTCAGTGATGAACCTGCTGCACCTCCTGCTTCCAGATCCTGACATGAGGAACCTGAGCCCTTCTGCAGCCTCTCTTCCCACTGCTTCCATGGTGTGCAAAGCCTTTGGACCACCAGGCATGCAATAACCACATGGAAACCCCCAAAAAAATAATCCTTGGAGAAGTTTAACAGATCAACTGCAAGTGAATTCATGGGGTTTTTCTCACCCTGCTTCCTTGTTAGACCTTTCCCATGCAGCTCAGTCACCCTGGAACAGCTTCACAGCACAGGGTCTGGCTCTCAGAGAAGCTGAACATCACAATCTCACAGCAGCAGGGTCTGGGGGCTTCACAGACAGGGGACTGGAAGGGAATGATGGTTTAGAGCCTATGGAGAAGCTGAGACCCTCCTGCTAAATCCCCACATGCCTGCAAGGATGGAGAGGAGAGGCAGGGACCCAGGTGCTACAGCAATAAACCCTGAGCTGTGTTTTGTTTCTCTCCTGATTTGAAACACCACTTTAAAAAAAGAGCAATCCTTACAGGAGAGAGAAAAGCCCAGAAGCCTTAAGTGACCATTTTAAAGCTTTCAGCTATTTAATTGTGGTTTTCCACACTCTGACAAAGAAACCAGCGCTGCTGCCACAAGAAGCCTCCCCTCCCCAAAGTGCTCTCTGCATCCCTGATATCTAGGAGATGCTGATAAAGCATCTTGGAATATCTGAGTGAAGGAGGACATGCAGCCCTGCAGGTGACACCCAAAGGTGTGACAGCCCTCCACAGGGTGAGTGGGTGGGCAGAATGGGATTTCCATTCTGAATCCCACTGAGAAGATGCTGAGGTCCTGCTCACAGCTATCAATGGCTGCTTTGAACACCAGTTGTAGCTGCACTACAGCTTCACAAAAAAAATCAGTATTAGATCTCCAGACATGGAGCTCTCCATGTGTCCAAGCCTTGGGCTGGGCTCTGCACCATCCATCAAAGCCTGGCAAGGTCTCCATGGGGAAGGAACAACCCAGCTCTCCTGGAAAACACTGAGCACCCTCAACCACCACCAGCTCCTCACCTCTGCACTGCAAACACAAGGGAACATTTTCAGACACCCTGAAGCTTCTGGATTCCAGTTCTGCTTCCAAAACTTATGCCTGCACTCAGGGTCCCAATCCCATTTCTTCTCAGGAAGTCCTCAGCACACTTTGGACTTGCCTCAAGGTTGCCAGCTCACTTTTGGACATGAAGCATCAGCTTTCTGCTTGCTTTAGGCACTCTTGAAACACAAAGCTACATGAAATACATGGGGCTCCCTTCAGTAACACAATTTTGGTCTTTTTCTTACTCTTTGCTCTTTTTCCCTCTCTCCACCTCCCAGGTTTTTAAAATCTCACAGCACTAAAGGAAAAAAAAAAACAAAAACAAACAAACCCAACAAGGCAAGCAGGAAATAAAAAAAGCAGGTGAGGAAAGGAAAAAATAACTAAATCAAGGAATTTGCTATGGCCCAGATAAGCTTCCTGGTGGGATGGGGGACTGTCAGTGGCGTGCCAGTGGCTACTCACTGGTGCTTGTGCTAGTGCCGATGGTGTTGATGGTGGTGGGGACGGAGGAGGAGGAGTAGAGGGGCAGGTGGCCGTTCTCACAGGCCAGGCCCTTGTCCTGCCAGCTGCAGGCGCTGACGCTGATGCCCGAGTCCCGGGAGGAGCTCTGCCACCCGTTGTTGAGCTTGTCGTCCGAGTTCTGTCTTTGGTGATAGTAGTGGGGCTGCGCGTAGTCCAGCGAGTCCGAGCGGCCCCGGCCCTGCCCGAAGCCCGAGGTGCGGTCCTCCAGGTGGTTCAGCCACATGGCCAGGGCGCTCCTGTCCTCCAGGGAGGTGGCAGGGTGGATCAGGGCGTAGGACAGCAGCTGCCTGCTCTCCTCGATGTGCTGGTTGTGCTCGATGGAGTGCGCCAGGATCTTGGGCAGCAGTTTCATGTACTCGACTTTCGCCTCCATGTTGCCCGGCTTCAGCAAAGGCAGGTGGGTGAGCAGGAGGGAGATCACTTTATCCTTGGATTCCTGTTGCCACTGGTTAATGATTCCTGTTGAAGGGATAGGGAGCGGGGAGAAAAAGAAAGAAGATAAGTGATGATAATAATAATAATAATAATAATAATAATAATAATAATAATAATAATAATAATAATAATAATAATAACAGGGTCCTGGCAGGGTAAACACAACATGCCAAAGGGATTTCCACATGTGTAGTACCAAAGGGATTTACATATGTGTGGTACCAAAAGGATTTCCATGTGTGGTGCCAATGGGATTTCCACATGTGTGGTGCCAAAGAGATCTCCACATGTGTGATGCCAGAGGGATTTCCACAAGTGTGGTGCCAAAGGGATTTCCACAAGTGTGATGCCAATGGGATCTCCACATGTGTGGTGCCAAAGGGATTTCCATGTGTGTGGTGCCAATGGAATTTCCATATGTGTGGTGCCAAAGAGATCTCCACATGTGTGGTACCAAAAGGATTTCCATGTGTGGTACCAAAGGGATTTCCACATGTGTGGTGCCAAAGGGATTTCCACATGTGTGGTGCCAAAGGGATTTCCACATGTGTGGTACCACCCTCCAAAACCATTGCCAGTAAAGTGTGCAAACTGGATACCAGAAGTTACCAGATGCTCCTGGAAATCTCTAAAAAAAGCTAAATTACACCCAACTCTGCTCCACTGCTGTTGTGCTTGTTTTAATCAAAATCGTGATTTGGTCCAAATTTTTTGTATTGTTGCAGATTACAGAAAATAGCACACAAAAGCAGTCGGTGGATGAAGCTGACCTTTCAAAAGAACTTGGCTGGAAAATTGAAAAGGTCAAGATTCAAAGGAGGTAACAGAGGTGAGAGCCACAGAGGGAAGAAGCTTTCCAGCAGGAACACACTCATCCAACAAAGGTGTTGGTGCATCCACCAGCCCCAAAGGAGGGAGGGGATCAGCTGAAGCAGCCCCAGAGCTCCTGTTCCTCTCTTAGATCACAGCAAATAGAGAAGTTTCAGAAGACCAGGGAGAAACAAGGAAACCTAGGGGTCAGATTTAAATATGCAGAAGGAAAAGTCAGGGAATTACAAACCGGTCACTTAACAGGAACTCTTGGAAAACTGATGGAACAAATAATGAAACAACCTATTTGTAAGCACTTAGAAGATAACAAGATGATAAGTGACTGCTGACACCCATTTGTCAAGAGCAATTTGATTTCCTTCTGTGACAGAGCAACTGGCCTGTGAATAGCTGCAGGAACAGGCAGTGCTGTGTATCTTGATATTCATTAGGTGCTGCTGCACATGGCTCCCTCAGCAGCACAGCAGAGAAACTGCTCTAATGTGGGCACACAACTCATCTGAAAAACATAGGGAGGGAGCTGGTGGTGCTGATTCACTGTCAGACTGGGAGGATGTGCTGGGCAAGGAGATCTGTCCTGGCCCTGACACCCCCAGTGTGGCACTGGTGATAAGGGTGATGTGATAAACGTGATCAGCACGCAGGGACTGTGCTAAGAGAAATCAAAACACTCCAGGAAACTGCACTAGAGGTCAAACAGTGTTGAGGACTCCAAGGTGGGGCATGAAGCTGTGTCAGGGGAGGTTTAGGTTGGGTATCAGGGAAAGGTTCTTCCCCCAGAGGGTGCTGGGCACTGCCCAGGCTCCCCAGGGAATGGACACAGCACCAGCCTGCCAGAGTCCCAGGAGAATTTGGACACAGGGTGGGATTGCTGGGGTGTCTGTGCAGGGCCAGGAGCTGGACTGGATGGTCCTTGTGGGTCCCTTCCAGCATATTCTGTGATTGTATGAGACTTGGAGAGATGTGAAAGAACATCTGCATTAAGCAGGTGCAAACATCTGCATGCAGGTGGGAACAAACGAGGTGGGCAAGAGCCTGGCTTGGGAAGCACCAGTCAGTCAGATAGTGGGCTGCTCAGAAAAACTGCACAGCCAGCCTGGCACCTGGCTGAGAGCTGAAAAAAGCTGCACAGCCAGCCTGGCACCTGGCTGAGAGGTGAACACTGATGCTCTCCACATCTGCTGCTGCCCAGGGAAATGGTGGAGTCCCTATCCCTGGAGGGATTTAACAGCCATGTGGCCCTTGGGGACAGGGGTCAGTGGTGGCCTTGGCAGTGCTGGGGAATGGTTGGACTCAATGATCTTGGAGGGCTTTTCCAACCTAAACAATTCTATAAATCTGTGACTTGAACTGCAGCAAAGGTGAATGAGGTTGGACATGATGAAACTGCCTTCTAGGACACTGTGAGATCTCCATCAGCAGAGCTCTCTCTGCAGAGCTGATACAAACTCCAACATGTACCAAAACTGTGAGATCTCCATCACCAGAGCTCTCTCTGAAGATCTGATACAAACTCCAACATGTACCAAACCTACCCAGAGCAGCCACTGACACTGCCCAGCCCCAGGGCAGTCTCTCCTCCAGTGCTGGCCAAGCCCCTCTGCAAAGCCTTCAAACTTTCAGCCCCTTGTCTTAGGCTGTGCTACAGGAGCCACAACTGAACCATGTGTGGAGAACACTCCCTCCTGCTTGCCTTAAACACACTGCCAAAACTTCATCAGGTGAAATGCTGAAAAAATCCCCCAAAATGTTATGTTCTCTGTGCCTGTTCTGCTGTCTTCAACCCATTCTGTACAGGAAGCTGCTCTAAATCATTGATTATCCCTGTGGCTCTGTGTGTTTGTGAGCTAGGGCAGCTGAACCCACACCACTGAAATGCAGACCCAGATCTCCAGCTGTAGGATCATCCATCAGGTTTGCTCCAGGCAAGGCACAAGAGCAAATCAATATCCAGCTCAGGATATTCTGTGACCCTGGAATTGGACTCTATGACCCTCATGGGTCCCTCCACCTCAGGATATTCCATGATTCTGTGATTCTGTATGACCCATGCTGCTGGCCAGCAGCCAACCCAACCCTCCCACCACCCCTGACCAGAAGAGGGTTGTTAAAGCAGCACCTTCCCCCAGCCAGGACCAAACTCTGGACATCAGTGCCCTGACACACCTGCAGTGCTGAGCAGCACTCACCCCTCCAGGTTCACCTGCCCAGTTCCAAGGCATGCAGCTGCTTCAATAGGGAACCACTAGATGGCTTGCTGGAAACACTGCCAACTCTCCCTGGAACTCTCTGCACTGGTATTTACTTCTCCACAGACCTGCCCCTCCTCCAGAGCCACTTCCTGAGCCAGTGACAGTGTGCCCTGGGCTGAAAGGAGCAAAGGACATGACATGGCACAGCTTTGGTGGAGAAGGAACTGCTGCATGGCAGCAGAGGAGACTTTTGGTACTCTGGGTGTGCTCCTGTGCCCGTGGGAATGCTAAAAAAATGGGATTTGGGAGAGCAACACTCAGCATAAGTGATGCTGTAAAGGATCCACGAGCGTGGCAGGACTCAAGGCTCACCAGAGCATATCCATATTTTCCATATGCAGGTGTCCCTGCTCCAGGCAAGGCTTCCTGCTGGGATGAATCTGATTTATCTGTCCCCTCTCTCTTAGTCAGCTGCCTGGTGAGCTGAAAATATGTCTTATTTTCTCCCATTCTCCTGCAGAGAGGGATGTCACCCCCTGATATTTTATCATCACTCTCATGGTGGTTCAGCAGCACTTCCAGGCTGGCACAGCCAAACCCCAGCCTGGCACCAGCTGGGATTCTGTAGCAGCTCAGATAAACTGAGAAATCAAAGATCATTAAAAAAAAAAAAAAAGAAGTCCTGCAATGCACTGCTCAAAGAAGCTGGTGCCACTTAAACAAGAGGAAAATACATGCAGAAAAAGCAGAGCCTGGTGTAAACTGGGTGCAGGAGGGGAGGAGGAGGAGGAGGAGGAAGGCAGGTGGCCATGGCTGGACTCCTCCTCCTCTCATGGGGGAGAGCTGAGCACGAAGGTCCCAATTTCAGAAACACAGGATGGCGCCAGAGCTGCTTCTTGGGAGCTTTGCCTGGGATTTCCAAGAGATCTGGGGGTTTAAACCACAGCCCCAAAAGATGGAGCACTGACCCAAAAGCCTGTGGCTGATGAAGGGCTGGGTGCCCTTCCCTGCCCAGCCCAGGCAGGAGCTGGTCTCCTTCTCAGCCAGCAGCAGGATGTGCACAATTAAACAAAAATGGGAAATAATTAGATCTGAAAGAGGTTTGGCTCTCTCTGAGATGGGGCAGAAGGTCAGGCTTAATCCTCTCTGCCAGAAAACTGAGGGATCTGGAGAGGGCAGTGCAGGAGAGGGAAAGCTGGAGCTGCCTGTGGGCAGGGGGAGAGGGGCTGGCAACTCCCCAAAACCCCTCTCCACCCTCTCCCTGAGCACAGCAGCCCCCAGTTCAGCCCCTCACCTGCTCCCAGGCACTCCTGGCCATCTAGGATATCTCACCCTTTACTGCCAGAACAAGCACTCTAGGGCAGCTGAGACCAGGATGTGTTTTGGGATCCCACACCCCAGGGTCCTGACAGGATACCTGTGGTGGTCACAGGCTCTGACCACCTGAGAGCCTCATCAGCTCCCCTGGATGCTGCTGCAGGGATGCCTGGTGCTTCCCACCACCAGGATTTCACTGCTCTGTGGAATGTCACTGGCAAATCTCAGCACAGAGAGAGCCCCAAAGTTACAATCCCCTCCCTTTGCTGCCTTGAAACCCTCCCAAAATCCCTGCCCAGCCACTGCTGCCATTGAACTGCCATCCCTTTTGGAGATGAGGTCAGATAACAACTGACCAGCCCTGCACTGGGAAGGGATGGGAGCTGCTGGAAACCCCCAAGCAGAAAATCCCAGTTTTCATGATGGGACATTTTCTTGGCACAGAAGCTGAATGAAGGTGGGATGTGAAACTACCTTCTGCTGAAGGATTACTTAACTGAGAGGATTTTGCTGCTAGACAGCCCAGCTGATGCATGTGCAGCATGCCTGTGGATAAATCCAGCTCCAAATATAGCTGGGTCCTGCTTCCAAGACTGAAACCTGTGCTTGTGCTATGAATAGGACCAACACCATCCCCAAAACTGGCACTTTCTGGCTGGAAAAAAGAGGTGATGTTTGTAAATTTATTAAGTTATTAAGGGATTTCTCTGTCACAAATCTGCTTAATCACTGCTGGATCCCTGCAAACCTTTAATTGCCACCATGTCCAGCAGTGATGGATCCACCTCTAATGTGTCCTGCCTTTACTCTGAACCTGCTTCCTGAGGGATGAAGGGGTTATTTCAACCACCAGCAGGGCTCATGGTTATGATGTCCTGGGAACCGTCACAGTTTTCCAAATGTAAAGCCAGACCAGATGGACAAAGGCAGGGATGGACACAGACCCTGCAAAAACCAACATGAGCAATACACTGGTGCCTGCATTTACAAACTCTGAAGGACCAAACTGCAGGGGTTTTAATTCTGGTTTTGATTTTTGCAAACAGACTTCTGGGCTAGAAGATTCCCGTTTAAAAACACCCCCCCTGCTGAGAGGGATGGCCAAGAGCAGCTGTCAGCACAGGGAAAGAAGAGTGGGTCTCACCAGGTGACAACTCTTCAAGGAACAATGACAATGCCAAGTAACTCTCAAGCACTTGAAGGAACCCAAAAAACAACCAAACCCATTCCAAGACAAACCATTTCACTTTGAAAGCAGAAATTGGGTTTTCCTCCTGTTACTATATACAGCTTCTTTCACAGTGAAGCACAACCCAAGTGAAGTGTCCAGAGGAGGCCATGGAGATGCTCCAAGGGCTGGAGCCAGGCTGGGAGAGCTGAGAATGCTCACCTGGAGAGGAGAAGGATCCAGGGAGAGCTCAGAGCCCCTGCCAGAGCCTAAAGGGGCTCCAGGAGAGCTGGAGAGGGACTGGGGACAAGGGATGGAGGGACAGGACACAGGGAATGGCTTCACTGCCAGAGAGCAGGGATGGATGGATAGTGGGAATTGGGAATTCCTGGCTGTGAGGGTGGTGAGGCCCTGGCACAGAGGAGCTGTGGCTGCCCCTGGATCCCTGGCAGTGTCCAAGGCCAGGCTGGACAGGGCTTGGAGCAGTCTGGGACAGTGGAAGGTGTCCCTGAATGAGAAATCAGGTCCCTTCTAATCCAAACCATCCTGGGATTCCATGAATTTGCTGACTGTGGTTTTGGTGAAGCCAGTGAGATGAGTGATGTGTAACTTATGAAATAGACAACAGCTTATCCTGAGCAACAAGGACACCAATTTAAAGACTAGAAGTGTTTTAAAAACTGCCCAAAGATCTTCCAAGTGACAAAGAGGACATTCACACAGGAGGCTTGGTATCATTGCCCCTCAAAGCTAAGTCAGTGCACTTAAGGGCTCCAGTTGTCAGCAAATTGCTCTTAAATTACTGTTTTATTATGCCCTTGTTTTCAGTTTTCCATTAAAAGTTCTCAAAAGCCCATTCAGATAATTTGCCCAAGCAAGAAATGACTAAGAGAGGGAATCAGAGGATCATTAAGATTGGAAAAGACCTCTAAGATCATTGAGTCCAACCATTAACCAGATGCTCAAATCTGAAGGGCACCAAGCACCCTCCCAGAAGGGTTGATATGAACTGCAGTCTCAGATGTATTTGGGGAGAAAAAACAGGAATTTGTACTAAAAGTTCAGGCTGGGATCCTTGTAAAAGTGACATACTGCATAATTAGGGACTGGAGAGAGGCTCCTGGATGGCAATCAAGCATTTCTAGGGGTGGACAACACTGAGGTTCTCATGTCTTGGATGGCCAACAGCAAAAAAGAAATCCAACCCATGCTTAGGCAGCTGGCAACTGCTTCAGTGAGCCTGGAATCAGTGGCCACAGAGCAGAGATGGCTATTTCTGGGTTTGCAGGAAGGTTTTTCAAGAGGCTTCCTCAGCAGCTCCCAGAAGAGGTTCCCATTGTTTGCTGTTTCCTGGATTATGAATGTGAAACTGAACCTGGGTGATGGGCAGAGCTATGTGGAGGGCACCCACTTTTTATTGTCAGAGGCAGAAAAATCAGCAGTGGACTCCTCCTGCTGTGCAAAGACCCAGCAGCACATCCTGGCCACCAGCTGCTCCACACATCCATGGGAGATGCTGCACTTCCACCAAAATCCACAAATCTGAGTTAACTGAAGTCATCTCCAGCCAGCCCTGGGATCTCACCCTTATCCAGCAGCCTGGATGCCTTCACCAGGGCAAAAGGGGTCAAGAAACCTGACCCTGCATTTGAACACAGCCCAACAACCTCTGCTTGGCCACAACATCATCCCCCAGTGAGTGACCACCACCACACAAACCTGAATTCTCTATCTACTTGCTCCAGTTTCTCCCAAGCACTTCATTTCAAGTTAAATTTATCTGGTTTTATGCTTGAGTTCATCTGACTTCAGGTTCTGAACTAGATGATCTTTAAGGCTCCTCCCAACCCAAACCATTCAGTGATTCTATGAGTGGGGTGGAGAAACCACACCCCACCTCACACAGGGCAGTCTGCTGCAAAGAGGAAGCAAAAGAGCAAAAAAAAATCAAGAGATTTCACCCACAAGTCTGAATTTGCACTGAGTGTATCAACCAAGGGCAGGCTGCTGCCAGTCCCAGCATTCCCACAACTGGGTTTACTGGTGTGTGAGATGGTCCAGCTCCCACCAGCCATCACAGAAACCCACTCTCCAACAGCACTGCAGACACAAACCTCTGCCCTGGCTCCTGCTGCAGCAGCTTGATTGAAGGTGAAGCACAAAGTGTTTCCAGCTAAAGGGATTTAAATTATTATTTGCAGTAATTAGCACCTGCACCTTGGCCCAGTCACAATACTTTGTTTGGGCGAATTTACATCATTCCCTTTGTAAATCAGCCTCACTCAAAAGGCCAACATTAAGGAAAACAAAGCAAGAACCCTGTTGGAAACACTCTGTACCCCATCCAGAGCACATCAATACCCTCACTGTTAAACCTGGCAGCCTCCTCCCTCCACCAGAGGCGAAATAATCAGAATTTCAGCGTGCTCCTCCTCGTTATTGCAACCGGCGCTAATTAAAAGGAAAAACATCTCGATGATAAAGGTTACTGCAGAGCTGCCAACTGCAGCAGGCAGAGAGGCAGGCTGGCACTGAGAGCCTGAGTGCTGCTCCTCATCTCCCTGAGATGGATGCTGTGAGCTTCCTGGACTTCTGGTGCTCTATGGAACCAACTCTGGAGCTTTACAGGCTTCTACTCTGAGCTTTTGGCTTTTACTTTGTTGGGTTATCTTCTAAATAACCAAAGCAGCTATAGTTAAAAATGTTATTTATTACAAAGCACATCAGTCTTAAAAGGCAATGGCAAAGCAATGGCAAAAGCAGTAGCAATAAGTGAATGGCTAGAAGCCAGGATGGCTAAAAGCAACAACTCTCCCCAATACTAACTCTTATATAGGATTTTTTTAACAAGCTAAAATGCAAACTTGGACTACCATTCATTAACCTATTAGAATAAATTAAAAAAAAAAGAGACCCCTGACTCACTGACTCCAGATGCAAAACCCCAGGGTAGAAGACACTGATGACACTTCCAGGCTCTCCACACCCGCCAGGCTGGAGGGAAATGTGCTGTGGAAACCCCACCAGCCTTCCCCTGCTGCAGGGCTGGATTGATGCCTGTGCTGGTGCTGACCTCAGAGGGGCAGGAGGACCTAATCCCACACATCTGAAGGCAGCAGGAGCTGTGCCAAACAGCACTGTGCTGGATGGACCCACTGCTGCCTGGCACCTCCTGCAGCTCCCAGCTCTGCATCCTGGGAACAGCTTCCTCACAGGACACCAAAACTGCTCACCCCACTGGATAATGCAGGATGAGACAGAGGAACAGCCAATAAATCCCAGTGGATGGCTTTTTGCTGTCACTCCCTTCCATTCAGGTCTAACAGCCCAGCTTGGGAGGAATTGGGGAGCACTGGTGAAGCTCTTGCCCTGGAACAAGCCTTTGCTAGGAGCTGGGAACAGCCTGCAAAAAAGCCCTGGGCACCAGGAGGGCTTGGGGACTGCTGTGTGTGGGATTAAGGGCTCTGCACTTCCCCTCCTGGAGCACCCCATCCCACAGCTGTGAGCCTCCAACACACTCAGTGCTACCCCAGCATCTTTGGTCTATAACCAGATATAAAAAGGCAACCACAGAATTCCCCTTTCCCTGACTGGATATTTTCCTTTCCTGGGCAGATTAAAGGCTGGACAACCTCTCTGATGGACAGATGGACCTTTTGCCCACCAGCAGCCACGAGGAGAGGACAGACAGACATCACACAAGGCACATGCACCATCTCCCTTCTCCAGCAGCCACATCCCACCTCACACCCTGGCAGAGCAGCAGAGCGTGATGGAAAATCCGCCAGCGATGCACAGCAGCCTCTGGGTTCACTTGGTGCTGGCTCCCCTCCGTGTTTCCAGCAGCTACATCACACTCTAACAGGCTAAAAATACATTAGGAAAGTACTTAATGTTTCTTTTCCACCCCAGCGGCTGCTGCAGAGAAGCTCCAAGTGGGAGGGGAGGTGAACAGAGCAGAGTGGATGCAGGGAAGGAAAAAAAAAAAAAAAAAAGGAGCAATGAGCACAGCACGTCCTGCAAAAGGTGGAGGCTGGGGAAATCCCCACTGCAGGCAACACTGGTTCCTTGGAAAAACGAAGGCAAGAGCCACATGACCATGAAAATCAAAGTGTTTCTCATTACAGAGCAGCATTTAAGGCCAGGCTGGACAGGACTTGGAGCTACCTGGTTGAGTGGAAGGTGTCCCTGTCCAGGCAAGGGGTTGGAATGAGCTGATCTTTAAGGTGCCTTCCAAGTCAAACCAGTCTGTGATTCTGTGGTTCAGCACTGACAAGAGCACAGAAGAATTCAGGAAGGAGCATCTCCTCCATTCCTAAATTACCAAGATTAAGAAGCTCCATGTAAATTACACAGTATTCCTTGTTAGATGCAGCAGTGAATATTTAACCACCAAAACCAATTCTGTCCCAAAGACACTACCTTGCTGCAATGGCTCCCTGTGTGCACAGGTGAGTCCTTCACCACCCAGGGCTGAGGAGGAGGGATGGGTTTGTCAGCACAGCTGGGTGGCAGGAGGCACATGGGCTGCTGCACTGCCTTTTGGAGGAACAGCTGGTTTCATGGAATTCTGAAATGGTTTGGTTTGGGCAAGGACACCTTCCACTATCCCAGGTTGCTCCAAACCCCATCCAACTTGGCTTTAAACACTCCAGGGATGGTGCAGCCACAGTTCTCTGGGCAACTCTTTCAACAGTTTCTCCCAATTCTTCTTGGGATGCCAGGCAAGGGGCAGGTGACTGTGTGACATATTAGTTCTGGGGAAATAAAAAAGCAAACAACCCCTTGCTCCCATCTCCAAAACCCCTGTGTGGGATAAGACACAAGCACTACTTGTCCTTTTAAAGGCAGCTCTCCTTGGGCAGTGAGACAGCTGTCTACCACTGCCAGCTCCCCTCTCCATTTTGTTCTCCAAAGCAACAGCAGCCCCATCAAGAGTTAGCAGGTGTTGGGAATTCAATCAGATCTTCCCATCCTGTCACCCCAAACAGGCTGATGAAACCCCACCAGCAGACAGAGCAGCTCAGCACCCTCCACCCAACTTGTAAACACCAAATGGGAGCAGAATGCCCACTATTTTGGTCAGATGCAGAGCAAACTGGAATATCTCTCACCAAAACATCCCTTAACTCCCACTGAGATCCACAAGGACAGAAAAGCCCAGCTCCACTGTGAGTAGAAATGAGTAAGATTTTCATATTTTTGCCACTATTTTCCCCCTCTGCCTCCTGAGCCTGCCAGAGCTCCAGTCATTAGGAGGCTGTTTGTACAAACCCAGAAGTGATGTATTTTTAGCACTGGAGAATTGCATGGCACGATCATTAAGGAGCTTCTGCAGACAGCAACAAGAGCAGGGATTTTTCCTTCTCTAAATTGGCTCCAGCCACTACAGTTTTCAGCCCAAAGCAGACTTTCAGGAAATTCAGGAGGAGAGGGAGCCTTTTTCCATGACATATTTAATACTGAGCTGAAGCACACTCGAATTTCACACAGTGCATCCGATGGGAGGTTTTATGGATTTGTTTTCTAGGCTGTACTGTTGCACACTTTTGCTACTGAGTATAATACCCTGTATTATCACAACACTCCCTAGCAACAGGACTTTAATTTAGTGCAGAGATTTCCAATGCTGAGAGCATTTCACTGACTCAGAGCAAAGATGACACGCTGGGAAACCTTATCAAAAGCCCCACGGGTGCCAAGGGAATCTACAGCACATGAATGATGGCATCTGAGCTTCTCAACACAACATGGCACAGAGAACACCTTGGGAAACAGGGATTTGCTTCACTGATTTCACAAGCCACAGTCCAGCCAGCGTGGAGGGATGTCTACACTGATGGCAGCAGTGCCCAATGGGTGGGAAATGAGAGTGAAAACCCAACAAGTGCTCAGAGAAATGTGGGGAATGGCTCAGTGTCAGAAATGAGAGCTCAGAGACAGAACAAGGATGAGGTGCCACCTCCTGCTCCTCACCCCAAGCTCAGGAGGAGAACAGATGCTTGGCAGACAAACCAACCAAGCTCCTACAAAAGCTGTCCTGAAGAGTGAAGCCAACCTGACACTGCACAAGAATGCCCAGTGCCAGCTTCCCTTTACTCACTGGAGCACCCAAACTCCTGGGCACCACGGGCATCCTGTTCCCAAACCTCAGATGGGATGGATGGATGGATGGATGGATGGATGGATGGATGGATGGATGGATGGATGGATGGATGGATGATGGGTGGATGATGGATGGATGATGGATGGATGGATGGATGGATGGATGATGGATGGATGGATGGATGGATGGATGGATGGATGATGGATGGATGATGGATGGATGATGGATGGATGGATGGATGGATGGATGGATGATGGATGGATGGATGGATGATGGATGGATGGATGGATGGATGGATGATGGGTAGATGATGGATGGATGATGGATGGATGGATGGATGGATGGATGATGGGTGGATGGATGGATGGATGGATGGATGGGTGGAGGGATGGATGGATGGATGATGGATGGATGGATGGATGGATGGATGGATGGATGTGTATGGATGGATGGATGATGGATGGATGGGTGGATGGATGGATGGGTGGATGGATGGATGGATGATGGATGGATGGATGGATGGATGGATGGATGATGTATGGATGGATGGATGATGGATGGATGGGTGGATGGATGATGGATGGATGGATGGATGGATGGGTGGATGGATGGATGGATGATGGATGGATGATTGATGGATGGATGTGTATGGATGGATGGATGGATGATGGATGGATGGATGGATGGATGGATGGATGGATGGATGGATGGATGGATGGATGATGATGGGTGGAGGGATGGATGGATGGATGGATGGATGGATGGATGGGTGGAGGGATGGATGGATGGATGATGGATGGGTGGATGGATGTGTATGGATGGATGGATGATGGATGGATGGGTGGATGGATGGGTGGATGGATGGATGGATGATGATGGGTGGAGGGATGGATGGATGGATGGATGTGTATGGATGGATGGGTGGATGGATGGATGATGGATGGATGGATGATGGATGGATGGATGGATGGATGGATGGATGGATGGATGGATGGATGGATGGACAGATGGACGGACGGATGGGTGGATGGATGGGCTCTGGGAAGCCCAAGAAAACAATGGCAGGGTCCCACCTGACCACAGAGAGCATGCCAAGGTGCAGAAGCCCCATCAGCACAGTGGACACTGTCAGCTGAGGTGCTGCTCCACTGTGGCAGAAGAGCAGGAGAAAGCAGGGTGGGTTGAGAAGGCTCTCAGGGCAGAAATAACACCAAAACCTGTCCCCTGTGCAGGGGAATCCATCAGCCCCTGTGCCTGCAGAGAGGAGCCAGGGACATCAGAGCAGCCCTGCCAGGTCTGATGGACACAGATATCCTGATGAGATCCTGGGTCAAGTGGCTTTTGCTGGCAGCTGTGCAAAGCCAGCTGAGCTCAGCCAGCCCCAGAGCCCGGCCCATGGCCACGGGATGGGTCAGCAAGGATTAAAAGCACAATGAAACAGGGGCTGCAGGTTGCTTCCAGAACCCCATCACTCCCTGGAGCCCGTGAGCTCAGCCAGGGGAAAATGCTGCTGGTTCTGCTGCTTCTGGGACCTGGGCTAAGGTGGGAATTGAGTTCACTGCCTGCTTTCACTTACACCAGGGTTATATTGCTCACATGCCTCCACACGCCCTCAAATCCAGATTTCCAGTGGAATTTCCTAGGATGCAGGAAGCCAAAGAAATAAAACTTGCAGTTTCTGCATCTCTTCTTTGAGCCTAATCCATAAAAACACCTGAATCTTCCTGACTTTCATGAGGAGACTACAGGCACAACCACAGGCATGGAGGAAACACTCCTCTGACTTCTTAATTTCAATTGCAAAAAGCCTTTTACCAAAAGCTTAATTGAAATGCAAATAAGTTCCTTCAAAGGCTAAAATAAATATATAAAAAATTATCTGAATGTCATAACGGTGTTGCCTAAAATGGATAAAGGATTTAGAAGGGGGAAAAATACTACTAAAAATAAGTTATGAAGAGTATGCAAGGTATTGATATACAGCACATGGTTTAAACTGTTAATCATTGAACAGATTCCAGTATAAAAATAAAGAGACTGAAGCTGCACATAATGGAGGAGTTGCTCTATTTATAAACTTCTCTGTGCAAAGGGCAGCAAGGGCCAGGATGAGCCTGCAGTGGAGGCAGAGGGATACTGCTAAGGAGCCTATACTTGAGGGAAAATAAACAAGCTTATTTTATTTATTTTTTTTTTTAAATGTTGTCAACAAAATCAAACCAAGTTGCCCAGGAGCCTGTGTGCCCCAGCCATGTGAGCAGCATTTCCAGCCCTGGCATGTGACAGCTCTCCCAATTTAGCCAGTAACTGACTCCCTCTGACCTGTAATAACACTGCTCCCAAATTAGAGCCCTCAATTTGACTTGGCTCTGCTCCTTCCCTCCCAGCAACATAAAGCATCCTTTTTTCCCCTGCTCTCCTCGAACATTCCTAATCCTGTCCTTTTGCACTGCCAACCCAAACTCCCATTTAGTCTTTTCCTATTTTTTCGTGGAGGGACGAGGGGGTGCAGGCAGCAAAGGGCAGGGGAAAAAAGACTGGTGGAAAAACACCAAGAGACAAAAACAACAACAAAATCAGACAAAAATTCCAAGTTGGTGACATTCAGCTGGAAAAGCTCAATGACTCACATGCAAATAAAATCTGCCTAAATTCACTGTTGCATGACGCGGGCCACTGGCTTCAGCATGAAAAAAAGGCAGGGATGAAATCATCCACAATGAAATGGGAGCTTGGAAAGCTGCAAAAAGCAGCAGCATCAGCGTGGCTCCCTCAGCTTAATAGGAAACACAAAGGAAGGAAGTTCAGGGGAGTGAGAACATCCCCCTTTTCCCCTCCTTCCCACCAACACCTCACACCATCAGTCATCCCAACCCTCATCGTGGCTCCCCAGCAGCTGCCAGATTTTAATGGGCTTTCCTGGAACACCAGCTCCAAAGTAAAATAAAAATAAATGTGGCTACGTAGCAAGGCAAAGCCCCTCCACCAGCCAGCGTTTTCTTCCAGAGATTTCTGTCCTGCTCTTTGCAGAATGGTAGGAGATGTTGGAGAGTTCACAGTGAGAAACCCTGGACTAAATCCAGTCCCTCCCCAAATCCCCCGTGTACACGGGGAGGGATTGAAATCTCAGCTCTCAGGTTTGCTCTTGCATTGCCACAGTGCTTTAATATTCTCAAATACTGTCTGAAGTCATGTTACAGGAATGCACTTGGAATAACTCACAGGGAATGGGGTGCCAGGGGTTCCCCTTATGCCAGGATGAGCACCAGGAGCTGCATCCCACCCCTTCAACACATGAACCCCTTCTGTGCCATGAACCAGGTCACTGCCCTCCTTCAAGCCAAGAAATAACAATGTGAGGGGGAAGAATAAATTTAAAAAGGTAATTTTAACCTGGATTGGGAGTCACAGCACAGTTCTCAAAAGGCTTTTGGTGCTTCACCTAAGAAGGGAAAACAAACCTGGAAACAAGAGCTGGCACCTCTGCACCCTCCAAAGTGCTGCCCTGGGGATCCCCAACACAAGGAGGACATGGAGAGAGTCCAGAGAGGCCACAGAGATACTCCAAGGGCTGGAGCCAGGCTGGGACACCTGGGGGTGTTCACCTGGAGAAGGTCCAGGGAGAGCTCAGAGCCACTTCCAGTGCCTAAAGGAGCTCCAAGAGAGCTGGAGAGGGACTGGGGACAAAAAATGGAGTGACAAGACAATGGGGAATGACTTCCCACTGCCAGGAGATTGGGAAGATAGGATATTGGGAAGCAATTCTTCCCTGTAAGATGGGCAGGCCCTGGCACAGGGTGCCCAGAGAAGCTGTGGCTGCCCCTGGATCCCTGGCAGTGTTTAAGGTCAGGCTGGACAGGGCTTGGAGCAATCTGGTGATTCCATGACCCACCTGGGGTGCAGGAGGACAGTACCCCAAGCATCCAAGAGTGGCCACAACCAGTTGTGGCCATTGCACCTCCCTTCAGCTACCAAGTGAATCCTCTCTCACAAGGAGAAATCCAGTGACCAGCTCCACATTCATTGGAAAACTGGGTGCTTCAACCTTTCTGGAGCTCCCTTCAGGGAACTGTGCCTGTCCCTGGGATTATCCCCAGTGCTGTGCTGTTGGAATATTCCAGCTCAGCAGTGGCTCACTCCAGCCTGCAGTGGCTGCAGGAACAGGGTGTGAGCAGGTCCATAAAAGGGAACTGGAGACTTGAGCCTCCTGCCAGTAAGCCTACATTTGCTCTGGAGGAATCTGCACCTCCCTGGGAAAAAAAAAAACAACCAAAAACAAACCAAAAAACCCAACATAAAAATAATATATTGAGGTCTGCAAGTGGGGAAAGCTGCAACTGCCTGCAGGAGGACATCCGACTGTGCAGGGGCCATCTGGTCACCCACCCTGGGTGACACTGCCCTCCCTTTGCCACCAGATGCTAACTCCTTTCATCCTGCCTGCCCCTCTGCTGGTGTAATTTTAGGTCTGTGAATAGGACCATCTGCCTTTGAGATGCTGGTTTATTTTTGGCTGAGCCCTCCCTTTCACCACTCCCTCCTTAAAGGAAGTCCAAACCAGGCACTGTTCCTTGTCTGGCCCTCTAATCACCAGGCATTAATGAGCTATCTAGAGGATGTTCTGCCCTGCTGTCACTCATCAAATTGGGGGTGTCATTATCTTCAAAGCACTTTGCAAACACTTTTTTCCTTCCTCCCCAGTGTTGCCACCACCAAGCAGTAATTATTCACTTCTCTCTGAATATGGTGGGCTTGGTCCAGCACCCTGGAGCTGGGCCAAGATGTGCTCAGCAAAATTCAACATGGCCAAAGTAAAGCTAAAACAAAGTGGTTCCTATCTTTGGATGCTGAGGACTGCTACTGTTGCTTCCTTTCCCACAGCAGACATGGAAATGGTAAAAATAAAAATAAATGTTGGAACCGCAGTGGCCAATAGTGTAATTTCCACGTATTAAGCAATGCCTGGAGAAAAAGGGAGTTTTGAGGAAAGTTTTGCTTTTATACACATCTAAGTGCTATGAATGAAAGTCACTGTCACAATTATGGAAAACAGTAATTAGCAAAATGCTGCATAGAAATGCTGAGAGAAATGCTTCTGGCTGGGGTGGCCAGCTGGGTGCTGCCAGCCAAAGCTGCACGTGGATAATTCCTGAGATCCCAGCAAGGCCATGGGCAGCCCCAGCACGCCAGGGGCTCAGCTCATCTCTGGGGATGGATGTTGGAGCCATCTCTTGGGATAAATGTGTGCACATCCCAGCCAAAGGCATCCCTTGGGAGGATGCAGGCAGGGTGAGCTAACAGGCTGAATCTGTGCATCCACCAGCCACAAAATCACTGATTTTCCTCCTTTTATTGAGATTTTCACAAGTGTCTGAGACAGGTGGGAAGAATGGTTGCAGGAACCCATTCCAGATGTGGCTTCTTTGCACGAATCCAGGTTGTGCAAAGCTTGTGCAGCTCTACCTTTTTTTTTTTTTTTTCAAAGATAAGGAAGGTTGTTACTCAGTTTGAGGTCTGAGCCAGTTCTCAGATCTGTTATGAACCTCCAGGAGCTGTAGGATGTGCTGGAAATCAGTGTTAGACACCAAAGAACACGTGTACAGGGGAGCCCCCCTCACTGCAAGCACCCCACAGGCTGAAGAGCAAGAGCCTGTTATGCTGCCAAGCCCCTCACAGGGAAAACATACCCAGGAATTCAAAGAAGAAAATTTCTGTGCAATATTTGAGGTGTTAAAATCAAGCCCTGGCTTTGGCTGGCCACAACTCTCTGCCCTGCAGGAGCCTGGGGAAACACCTGGTTGTTCATTGCTTCAAATTCTCTGCAGTAAATGAAAGAAAAAGGAACTTAATGGATCTGATCAGATCTCAGATTTGACAGGATTTTCTGCCTGGGGAAAAACAGACCCATTTTTCTTTGGCTTGGAGGTACAAAGAACAGAAAACTGCACCGGTAGCTGTGAAGTGAGGACAAGCAGCTTCACCCCCAGGCTGGGGTGAATTCCCAGGAGGAATTAGGGGATGCAGACATCCCTCCCCTCTCCCTTTTCTGCTGCTCACATCACCCAGAGTAAAAGCACTTGACCAAAGCCTGTGATGAGTCACTGTGAGGAGGAGACTTCCTAATTTCACCCCTTTGATCCTGCCCTGAAGTGCCAACGTCAAAGAGGAGGGAGGGGAGAGCTGGGGCTGAGTCAGGGAGGACAGGAAAATCTGAGCATCTACAACAGAGACATTCAAAGCAAAGTGAAACTCCTCTCTTTTTTTAGGAAAGCCCCACAAAAAAGTGACACATAGAGCTGACTCTCCCCAGCTTGCAGCAGAGCAGTAACACTCAGCTGTGTCTTTCCCAACTCCTAAGGCAGAAATCCAGTTAAAACACACCTTTCCCTGGGTAATTCACCTTTCCCTGTGGAATTCACTGTGCTGCAGTGCTGCCCACAGCAGCTGGCTTGTCCTTCCTTTATTCCCAGCCTCACATTTTGTTTCTCACATACCCACCAAGCGCTGCAGGACCTCGAAACAAAGAGCAACGTTGTTCCTGCAGAATAAAACCCCTGTTTGCCCAGATTTTATTGGTATTTCACAAAAACATCCTAGGAGCTGTAAAGAAATGATGTGTCCCAGTCACAGCTTTTTCACTGGGAAGGTTTTCATGATCCCTTTCCACTGAGAACCTGGTGAATGTGGACACAGAACTTAAAGGACAAAGAACACAGGTCCTGGCAATGACACATTCCCACTGCCTGCCTGGGTGGTTTGGCCATGCCTGGCTCCTCTCCCATAATTGCTGGTGCCCATCAAAAACACCAAAATTATGCTGAGTATCCCAGCTCTGAGCAATGATGAGTTTGACACTTTTTAGTGCTTGAAACACGAAAAGCTTTCCCAACTAATTCAAGTTTTCTCTAAATTAAAATCATCATCCTCCCCTTGGATGGCTAAAATATCTGTTTTCAGCTATCAAAAAAAGCTACAAGGAGAATTTGAGATTTCACTTTGGAAGAATCTTCCTACAAAATGAAAACCTTGTGATTTGAGTTTTTTTTTGTGGAGGGAGGGGGAGGAACAGACCTCCCTGCAGAAGAAAATTCTCTCCCCTGCATCTTATTTTGCTCTGAAGGGCAGCCACACATTGCAGTTACTCACACAGAAGGATTCACCTCCACAACTCAGAGGAGAGGAAGAGTGACAGGATTTCTGGAAGATGATGACCCCTCTCTCACCCTCCAGGCTACTGATTCCAGCTAATTGGAGCCTCAAGTGGCTCTGAGCCAGTCAACAGCAACACAGAAATAAGTGTGCAGAAATCCAGTAAATTTGGAGAGATACACAGCACTGGCTGGGGTACAACAGCCTGATTCATTCAGGGATGATAAAAAGAAAAAGAATGTTGTTAAGGGCATTGTCCAACTGCATTTTCAACACTGAAAAGGTTTAGGGCATTAGTCACCTTTCTGGGAAGCCTGTCCCAGTGTTTGACCACTGACTTGGTGAAGAAATCACGGATTCACAACATGGTTTGGGTTGGAAGGGACATTTTCTGGGCACCCTGTCCCAGTGCCTCATCACCCTCATTACAAAGAAATTCTTCCCATTATCTAATTCAAACCTTGTTTACTTTAAAGCCATTACTCCTTGTCTTTCCAACTGAAACAATCTATTATTCTATTCTATTCTATTCTATTCTATTCTATTCTATTCTATTCTATTCTATTCTATTCTATTCTATTCTATTCTATTCTATTCTATTTCATTTTTTCCATGCTCATGGAACCCCATGCATCTGGGCTCTGCTGCAGGTAAATCCTGCAGAAAGACCTGATTGCTGAATACCTCTAGCAATTCAAACCCTGTCTGGAGAGGTGCAAACTGCACCCATCCAACACAGAAGAGCCTGGACAAGGCTTGAATATCATGATACACCAACAGCATCATCCCACTCAGCACTACATCTGCAACCTCCAGGGCAGGGGGAGCTTTATATCCCAGCTCCCCACAGGAAAAGTGAAGTCCCCAGCTCAAAAGGATTCCTGCAAGTGCTCAGACACTCTGAGTTTCCAACTCTCTTTGTGTGGTGTGAAGGGAAAATTCAGGATTTTGGGTTTTACACAACTCTGAGTTATCCTCTGCCTCCTCCACTTCCCCACTGTGTCCCCTCCTGGTATTAGGAAGGGAAATGTCTTAAGCAGAGAGGAATGGAGGCTGCTCTGGCAATGTGTTAGAGACAAACACTCACACAGGTAATGCTTGCAAAGCCTCTGCTCCTCCTCTGGGCCATTTTACAAGCAGCAACACAGCAAGAGACTTGTTAAAGGCAGAAAGTTGGGCACCAGGAACAAATTCCCTGCCCTGCCACTTTCCACAGCCCCTTTGCCACTGTGGAATATGGGACAACAAACTGCAGCTCTCAGTGTGAACAGCGTGACAAGGAAAGCTGCAAAGTAAACACTGAGGGGTTTATATGGAAACACAGCAGGAAGGAGTGCTATTCCCAGAGATGCTCCTCCATCAGATGCTGGCAATTGGTTCAGAGCATGAAAGCTCCCCAGGTTCAGCAGGACCAGCTCACAGCAGCACAGGGAGGAGGTGGTGAGAAGCCCTGGCTTCCCAGTCACACCACACACCCCTGGGAAAAACTTGGAAAACAGTTTTTGGGGGAGAGATCAGAGATGCAGTAAATTCCTGGCTTGATAAAGCAACCAATGTGAGGCCATGCTCAGCTTTCAGGCCTTACAACAGCCACCACTGTTTGCAGAAGGAAATCATTTTGGGGTGAAACCTGATCAGCTCCCAGGGCAGCAGCACAAAGGCCAGGAGAAGCATCTCACTGCTCTCCCTGGGATGCAGCTGCCAGGGAGCTCCTGAACCACAGTGCTGGCACTGCCTGCTGCCCCTCTCCTGCCCCTCTGTGTCACACAGTGCCTGCCTGTGTCACTGACACCAACCTGCATGGGATCAGGATGCTGAATGCAAGGTAGAGAATAGGATAGGATGGATAGGATAGGATAGGATAGGATAGGATAGGATAGGATAGGATAGGATAGGATAGGATAGGATAGAATAGAATAGAATAGAATAGAATAGAATAGAATAGAATAGGAATAGAATAGAATGAGAATGAGAATAGAATGAGAATGAGAATGAGGAATGAGAATAGAATGAGAATGAGGAATAGAATAGAATAGGAATAGGAATAGAATAGAATGAGAATGAGGAATAGGAATGAGAATAGAATGAGAATGAGAATAGAATAGAATGAGAATAGAATAGAATAGAATAGAATAGAATTTGTTTTCTCCCAGTATCCCAGAGGACTTTCTTTTACTCCCTGCATGACTTCCAGGTGTCTTTTCTCCTCCACCACACCAGGAGCTCAGCACAAGCAGGGAGGGTTCCTCCTTGCAGGAGCTGACAGAGATGGACAGATCCCTCTGCAAAAGCCATGGAGCTGCAAGGCTGGAGCTCCCCAGCATTCCCTTTATCCTCAGCCTGGCCTTTCCTCTCTTCCAAGGAATTTTGACAGGAGTTTAAAGCTTCCTGCACCTTTAGGGGATGTGGCAGGACACCTTGTTAGTGGAAGATGAGTGGCTGAGACAGAGCTCTTCCAGCCCTGCTGTCCTCCTGGACATCAAGGTTGACATCTCCCACTGCTCTGTACCCCAATGATTTTCTACTACACCAAACAAATTAGAACTGGGTTTAAAAAACCATCCCCTCACCCCCAACCAGCCCAACTTTCCCTAGTGCAAGGAAGGAGGCAGTGGAGAATCATCTCCCTGTGACTCAGACCTGTCTCCAGGGGGGTGACATCCAGGAGCTCCCCTTGGCCATGGTGTCACTCACCACTGGTGTTTCACTGGGATTGGGAAGCAGCCTCCCTGCCCAGGTTAACACAGGTGCTCAGCAGCCAAAATTGCTCCTGCAGCAACTCATCCCTTCCAGCCATGGACCAAAAACCATCTACCCAAGGAGAAGAATGCAAAAGTAGCAAAGGGACATGGGTGGTTTGGGATTAGAAAGGAAAACAACATTTAAATGCTAGATGAAAACAAGACAGCCTCTGAAAACACCTCTACTTTCATTTTGTTGGAGGCATTTTCTGGGTAAATCCATTGAATCAGAAGTACCCAAAGCCCCAGCAGCTGCTGTATTCTGTGCAAAGTTTGCATTCAAGGAGGTTTTCTTTTTTTCCCAGCTCTTAAAATAAAAAGTCTGTTTGTCCAGCCTGGCCAAACCACTTCACCACACTGCAGTGCAAACCCACTCCCAGCTCTCCCAGTGCTGGGGATTACTGGGTTACAGATCCATGGCCTTACCATACAAACCCAGTTTCCTGGATACTTGCACCACAGCCTCTAAATTCTGTTGTGGTCTGGACTCCACAGGCTGCTGGTTTTAATATTTTAGGATGCTGGAAGCAAGGCAAGTTCCCTGCAAGTGCCAGTCATTTTCTTAACCTCTTTTTTCTGTTTGATTTTCCTTTTCCATGATGCTGTGGAAGAGACACAAGCCATGGTGTGGCAGACACAGCTGGGTCCTTCCATCCCTGACTCTCAGCAGCTCCTAACAGATGACAGGGCTGCCTGAAACCACAGCTGCTTCCAACCTCTTTTCATGTAAAGACCAAGTGAAGGTACTTTTCATTACACAGATATGTCTATTACCAATATAATTTATGGCTTGGCATTATTCAGGGAGATTAATGAAGCGTCCTTGTTTCTAAAGATAAAACATCTTTCCAAATCCTTCTGATGCATGTAGTGCTTGCTCAGCATTCCTGCATTATTCATTGGTACCATTAGAGCACTTTAGCAGTGCCTTTCCCATAGCAGTGCCCTCCAAAGTGGGCTGCTCCAGGTGGGATGAGGAGAGCCAGACCCACCTCCTTTTCCTGAACAGTTTAACTCCTTTGGGATTATTCAGGTGATTCTCCCCAGAAGCCTCCCAGCCTTTCACACTGGGGTTTATCTTCCAGCCTCCTCCTAAAGGATCTTTTGGGTTTGGGATCATTAACCCAGCACTGACAAGGCCACCTGTCCTCAAGTGCCTCATCCACACATCTTTTAAATCCCTGCAGGGATGGGGACTCCACCACTGCCCTGGGCAGCCTATTCTGACCTTTGCCACAGTCTGATGCTGGGGACTCTCTGGGTCTCTTGCCAGGCAAATTTCCCCAAAGTTCTATGAGAAGCTGAGGCTGCTGACACGAGCAGCAGCATCTGATCAGCCAGCGTGTGATGCTGAGTAAGGACGTGTTTGTCATTTCTTCCTGGCCTGTTTCACAAGCTTTGTGGTCACTCTCATGCCCTGGGCACCCTCACAGTACATGGGGTGAGGTCTTAAAGGGAAAGCAAAAAACCCCAAGCTCTGGGGAGGTGATTGCAGCTGGCAACAGGGATCAAAGCTGTGGGCAACAACTCCCATGAAACTTCAACCCTGACAGGCACCAAGACCTCACCCAATAGCCAAGAGCAGGAAATCCAGCCTTACTGCACATTTGAATCAGAGCCTCCATTCTGTACACTCTAAAAAACATACATTTTTTATAGTGCTGTGCCCTCTGAGATGATGTGGGGAGACAGGACCCATCTGACTGACCATTATTTTAGGAATGTCCAAGCCAAGCTCACCAGGTCAGTGCAGAACACACAGACCCACCCTGATCAGAGACAGGAGCCCAAAACCAGACTCTGGGTCAACACTGGCCAAACCCACCACCAGCCCCTCTCCATCTCAGAGAATCACATCACCTGCACATCCAGAACTCAAGAAAACCCTCAGTGCTGGCAGAGGACAGGAGGGAAGAAGGCAGCAAGCACCTCTCACTGTATGAAAACACAGATCCTCAGCAACCAGCACTCAGGATCTTGCTTTTGATCTCAGGTTTTGCCTGTAGCATCTCCTTGATGAAACCTGTATTCCATCAACAAATCCCAGCCCAGGGGATAAACTGGATAATCAAACATCCCAGCTTGTTGCTGAATTTCCCAAAATAAACAGCATGTTCACAGTATCAACCCAAACTTTGCAAATCCTCCCCAGTATCACCATCTGAACACTGGGGACCTCCAGCAAGGTGTGTCACACATCTTCACCACCCTCACTGCAACACCAGTGTGCTGTCACACAGGAGAGCAAGGCAGCTACTTCACTATGGGGGTGAAATTCAGAGCTCCCACAGAGCTATTTCCAGTTCAGGCAGAGAAGTGCAGCCCCTCACCCTCCCACCCACAGCCCCAGGTGTCCTGCAGCTCCCAGGGATTTCCCTGCTCTTGCAATGGCAGGCTGGCTTCCAGGAAATGAGGGCTCAGGGCACAGTGGTGGAAGCAGCATTAGTTTTACACATCAGGGGACATTTATTTGCAATAAGGGCACCCAAGCACTGGACCAAGGAGGCAGGACCATCTTTTTCACATGAAGGGTTTAAGAGCAGATAAGATAAATGTGTCCAAACAGGCCCAACACCACCAGTGCAGAAAGACAGAGGGATCACCCTGCTCTTTCCAGGGCTCTACATAGGAGGCATTTTCAGCAACTTTATAAACAATATAAAGGTAAAAACATTCAGAAAATTCGAAGTAAACCAGTTCAAGGGACATCTCCATCACTTGTTCTTCTTGAGGGTCCTGCACACATCAGCTGATGCTGCCCCTACAAAGCAAGGGAGGGCTGTACCACAGCAGGTTTGCACTGAAGGGATCTTAAAGATCATTTCATGCCACCCCCTGCCATGGCAGGGACACCTTCCACTATCCCAAGGTTGCTCCAAGCCCTGTCCAACCTGGCCTGAAAGAGTTCCAGGGATCCAGGGGCAGCCACAGCTTCTCTGGGCACCCTGTGCCAGGGCCTCTCCATCCAGGGAAGAATTCCCAATTCCCACTATCCCATCCACCCCTGCCCTCTGGCTGAAGCCATCCCCTGTCTCCTGTCCCTCCATCCCTTGTCCCCAGTCCCTGTCCAGCTCTCCTGGAGCCCCTTCAGGCTCTGCAAGGGGCTCTGAGCTCTCCCTGGATCCTTCTCCTGGATCTTTTGCAAAGGTGAAGCCAAGCCCACTCCACACAGGGCTGCAGAGATCCTCCCTGGCTAAGCTGGGCTGTGACTCCAGCTCTGGCTCCAGCTCCTACTGTTCAACAAAACCAGGATAATTCACACCTGCTGGGACACTTTCTCACCTCTGGCAGCTGAAGCCTTTTGGAAGTTTACAGTCAACAGGGCTCTCCCCCTCCTCTGCAGTTCAGTGGAATTGTTGTAAAGATCCCTTGTCTAGAACAACACAGACAGCAATGTTTACTTCAAAACAAACAAGGACAAAAAGTGCTTTTCCTGAGCTTCTCAAGGCAGCAGGGTTTGATTGGAAGGTGCAGGGTGGGGAGGGGAGTCTTGCTCAACAGCTACAGTAGGTGATGAGAGCTCACCCAGCACCTGAAAGGCTGGAAAAATAGCTTTAGAAAGCATTAGCTCCCACACTTTCATGTAATCAGATACAATGCTAGCCAACAAAATCCTGGCTTTAATGGCCAATCCAAGTTTTCCTTGGCCGGAAGACAAAATTTGCTTTCTGTTTTTTAACTCCAACATAAGTCACCCTTGAGAAACAGATTTTGCCTGCATCATATTTTAAACAAGTCAATATGTATGTGGTTTAGAGGAGTTAGAACTCAAAGGCTGGGAGGGCTGTCTTTCCATTTCTTAGTCCTGAGCAAATGTCCTGCTCCTGCCTGTCTGGCATGTAGGAAACCTGTCCAGGGCAGCAATGTGTGACCCCACCAGTGATTTGGGAATGATTTTCCATCACTCTGAGCAGATTTATTCTGGTTTATAACCATTGTTTTGACATGTTCATTGTATCTCATTGCCCTGGCCCTAAAGATCTCCATGTGTGCACAGGTAAGAGAGCAGCTGCAAAAAATGGGAAAAAAAAGTGTCCATCCTAGAGATTCCATGTATTCAATAAGAGAGGAGTCAGGGCATACACATATATATATGTGTGTGTATATATATGTGCACACATATAATATTTTAGAATGTTACTCTTTTTGATGGATTTGGGTGCCAAGGTTCTTTCTGAACTGGGAAAGTTGCACAGTTTAAAATCCTCTCAATAGCTGAATGACCTGTTTTCCAGTTATCTAAATCCACATATGCATAGGAAATAGCTGACAATTTGTCACCTGAAGGTGAGTATTTTACAGTGTGCTGGTTCCCTAAGGCAGCAGTTGGACTTGATGATCTTAAGGATCTTTTCCACCCTAAACTATGAATCTACAGGTATGTATTGGAATAAATACACTGGCTTTGCAAGAAAAGATTGTTCTGAAGATGAAGAGCATAGGTATTGCACAGTGTGGTTACACCACATTACTGGAGGATGCATTATCACAAATGGGATTTTTCTGTCTTCACAGGCCAATTAAAAACCCAGCAGGTTGCTGAGAGGCCTTTAAGGTTTTATTTTTCAACTTTCTTGAAACCAGCCATGGCCAGGGACAGGAACCTGTCAGCTCAGCCCACACCCCTGTGCCCAGTGGGGCAGGAGGCACAGCAGCACATCAGATACAGCAAACACATGAGCACAGCCCTAAAAATACACCCTGCTATCACTGCAGGCCAGGAATAGCCCAGGAAGGGGGGATGGATGGAGCCTTCCTGACAGGATTTTCTTTGTTTTATCTTTTTACACCTCCCAGAGGCTGCAACTTCAAAAGATTAACCCAGTGAGGAGTCTGTGCTTGGCTCCAACCATCACCCACACGGGGCAATCCCTGGGAATGGCAATCCCTGGGGAATGGCAATCCATGGGAATGGCAATCCCTGGGGAATGGCAATCCCTGGGAATGGCAATCCCTGGGGAATGGCAATCCCTGGGAATGGCAATCCCTGGGGAATGGCAATCCCTGGAAAATGGCAATCCATGGGAATGGCAATCCATGGGAATGGCAATCCCTGGGGAATGGCAATCCCTGGGGAATGGCAATCCCTGGAAAATGGCAATCCATGGGAATGGCAATCCATGGGAATGGCAATCCATGGGAATGGCAATCCCTGGGGAATGGCAATCCCTGGGAATGGCAATCCCTGGGGAATGGCAATCCCTGGGGAATGGCAATCCATGGGAATGGCAATCCCTGGGAATGGCAATCCCTGGGAATGGCAATCCCTGGGGAATGGCAATCCCTGGGAATGGCAATCCATGGGAATGGCAATCCCTGGGGAATGGCAATCCATGGGAATGGCAATCCCTGGGAATGGCAATCCCTGGGGAATGGCAATCCATGGGAATGGCAATCCCTGGGAATGGCAATCCCTGGGGAATGGCAATCCCTGGGAATGGCAATCCATGGGAATGGCAATCCCTGGGAATGGCAATCCCTGGGGAATGGCAATCCCTGGGAATGGCAATCCATGGGAATGGCAATCCATGGGAATGGCAATCCCCAGGGAATGGCAATCCCTGGGAATGGCAATCCCTGGGGAATGGCAATCCCTGGGGAATGGCAATCCCTGGGAATGGCAATCCCTGGGGAATGGCAATCCCTGGGGAATGGCAATCCCTGGGGAATGGCAATCCCTGGGAATGGCAATCCCTGGGAATGGCAATCCCTGGGGAATGGCAATCCCTGGGAATGGCAATCCCTGGGAATGGCAATCCATGGGAATGGCCATCCCTGGGGAATGGCAATCCATGGGAATGGCAATCCCTGGGAATGGCAATCCATGGGAATGGCAATCCCTGGGGAATGGCAATCCCTGGGAATGGCAATCCCTGGGAATGGCAATCCCCAGGGAATAACCAGGTGAGCCTCTGCTGCCAGGACCAGCACTGGGACAGGCTCCTTGGGCATCACTGCCACGTGCATGTGGCACCTGGGGACAAGATTTAGTGATGGCCTTGGCAGTGATGAGGGAACAGTTGGACTTGATGATCTTGGAGGGTGTTTCCAACCTAAATAATTCTGTTTATTATCGTTCTAATTTATGATTTCTGTGACACTTTTTACTCTGAGTGACTTCCCTGGCTGAAGGGATGAGAATCCCAGTTGAAAGCCCAGGTTTGATCTGCTTGGGAAAGGAGTGTGACCTGTCTGGGGCACACACAGCTGAGTTCAGAGTGCCAAGAAAGGTCCCTCCAGGCACTGCATAAAGGGAACTTCATAGGAAGAAGGGAAGGGAGATCACAGCCACTGCCAGGTAACCTAAGGGCCTGCCATGAGGTTGGAACATCCTGTTT